>NW_027261187.1:0-78202 GCF_043641665.1 Enoplosus armatus | reverse complement strand
GACATTAACTACTGCTGCACCGGGAGCTGCTAAACTAACCTACACTACACTGGTTAATAGGTCGCACTGTTATGTTTCACTTGAAATGAAGACAAGCTGTTCCTAGTGTCTGAAATTTTAGATGTCACACACTCCGACTCCAAACCCCATATTTGATCTGATGGCTATCTGCCTCAGCGTTAACAGCTGAGCTGACACACCCATACTGCTGTGATGTGGCTGTTTTTCACCAGAGGGTCTGTCTTTTTGAAATGTATTGAAAAGGAAAGTGAACATCAGAACATCATCAGAAAAGTTTAAACAGTGAAGAGTGTCCAAGGCAACATAGGCTTCAGGTGTTTTATGTGAAACACTGTTTGGATCTTTATGAAAGATTTTCCAAGAATTTTGCCGAAATTGCGGATCTGTACAGTAGTTTGTGTGTAGGTGCACATGTGTCATGTACTCCTTGCTTGTATCTGTTTTACCTCCCACTTGTACTTTGACGTACTTCACTACAAAAAGAGCAGAGAGGCGTTTGAACATGGAGATCTTGTGTCTGCAGGTCTATAAAAAAATTTAAAAAAGCATTCAAATTTGATTTTCCAAATGTCAGTTAAATGAAGTCACTAAATTAAATTATCTCAAATTTGAATTCTTTGGGTTTCAATTTTAACATTTCATCTTATTTGGTGTAATTTTCCTTTTTGACAGAATCAGATGTTTTGATAGTCTATAAAACCCAAAGCCAACCACATATGGTTATACATGCTACACTTATTTATGTAAGAAAAGGTCCATTCATTATAAAATAAGTCCCTTAACTATTTTACTTACTTGCTGACAGAAACCTAAAGACATCATAGCATGTACCTGCACAAAGTCCTGTACAATGAGAAACCAAAGATTACTGTTATGATTTATTACATTTATATCACTTTCCTTGGTATTTGTCCTAAAGGACAAATGTCACCATCACTAGTACTGAATATATTTATGTAGCTGTTTCAGAGTTTCAGTGCCCTGTAAATAATGAAGAGGGTGCTTATTTTTCACAAAGCGTTTCTTTTGTTTTTTGTTACTTCAACTAGACTCATTGTTTAACTGTGCTCCTTTATTTGAGTGGTTCTCACATGGTGAAATTAGCCCAGCTGTGGTAAAGTCATACTAATTAATGACCTACATTAAGTCTGATTAGATTTGGGATTCGACCCCAGGGTGTGACCCTATTTTTTATCAACTCTGGAGAAAATGTTAACTCTGCAAGCCAGTAAGTGTAGTCCTTGAACTTGACATAATAGAAAACCCATTGACCTGTAGTTAAATTAAAAGTATTGTCTTTCTCCGTGTTTGCCGTGTTCAGTAGCATCATACCAGGGTTGGGAATAGACCAAAGGTGCACGCTTTGATAAGCACATTAGTTGCCACCGAGGCCCCTAATGGGATAGACATGTTTTCAGGAGCGGCTACCAAATTAATCTATATCTGTCCAGTTTCCTCTTCCTGCTCTCCACATGTCACATCCTGCCATGTTGGAGCTGTGATAGCAGTATCTCCCTGACTCTGCTGCCTTCTGCTTCTCTTTCTGGCTTTTCTTCCCCTGACACACTCCGTTGTCTCCTACCCAGCGGTCTCTCTCTTTCACTGGCTCTCTCCACGACTCCCACCTCCTTATTTCCTCTCTTTTCTCCCTGATCAAAGAAGAGAATGTCATACTCTTTTTGGGTAAAGAGAAATCAACCTCTTTTTTTTTTCACTCTCAAATCCTATTCCTGTACGCCACTGTGAACTCTTCACCTCATGTTGATGCCCTTCGGTTGCCTCCATGTTGCATCCTGTTTCAGGATAAAATAGACGACTCGTTTTAGTGGAAGGAGATGAGAGCCTGCGAATCCTGCAGGTTTTCCATCCTCCTCAATGAGCTCTTATCATAGGGATTTAAAATCAGGCATGTTCCCACTGAGAGACACATCTCTGTTTTTAGTATGCGTGTGTGTGAGTGTGCAGGAACACTGTATTATTCATGAAGTTGAATAGAAGTGTCATGTATGTTTTCTTAAGCAGTTTAGCAGCAGCAGCCATTGGAATAACATGAGTTTGAGACAATCCAGCAGCTCAACGAGATGATATTCCAGCGTCAGCAGCTTAGGCCTGCTGATGTGTGAAATAAACAATCTGTGCACTCTTATTGTGATTATAATAAATAGTCTTTCCTCTACAGATGCATTTATTTTCAATTTATCTTGCTTTGTTTATTTCTTAGTGTACATGTGTACTGAAATGTTTGGATTACTTCACTCTCCTGTCCTCCTGATGAATACTTGTAGCCCAACCACCAAGTCATTTTAGATAATTTAAGCCAAGTTGTTCTTTCTATGTCACTTTGAATGTGCATTTATTCTGTTTGTCTACAATGTGTCTCAGTGCTGCTCTATTGTTCAATGTGTCTATTTAGTTAAATCATTTTAATAACAGTTTACTGTGTAGACTTGGGGTCTGTCTTGTGAAGCAGGATTACTAAATAATCTGGATACCTTCACTCAGTTAAACCTGGAATCGCTTTAAACGTGGAAAATGGACTTAAAGTAAGTAAAAGAGCTTTTCTAGGTTTAAAGCCCCTGAAAATATGGCTTTAAATATTTAGCATTCCTCCATAACATCAACTATTCATAACTCAATAAGCAACAATCAAAGTTAAGAAAAAATATTTGAGGGCATTGTTTAGTAAAGGAGTGGTTGGAATTGATGGGAAATATGCTTTACTGGCTTTCTTCGGTTTTTGTACGGATTAAACAAAGTATAACGTATTGGTGAGTTGTACAGGTGCTGGTAGAATTTTGTTACCTTCAGACAGGCTAACTGTTTCCCCCTGTTTCCAGTCTTTGGGCTAAGCTATCTGGCAGCTGGCTGCAGCTATATATTTACTGTACTGGACACAAGAGTGACATCAATCCTCTCATCAAACTCTTGGCAAGAAATCGAATTGTTGTATTTCCCAAAATGTTGAACTATTCCTTTAAGTGTTTAACAGTCAAAAACTCAGCTGATCTGCTTCATCAGGACCGTGTGGTTGTGGTGTGATCAGATTTGATTGACAGTAACCAAACAACCCACCAACTCCCTTCAGATTCTGAATCATGTTGCCAAATACTGATTGGTGCATGGACGTATGTGACATCACCTTTTTCTAACTCAGTCCCGCCCCCTTCAAATCAGCTAACACAGACATCTCTCAAATAACCAAAACTGTTCTAACTTTAAATCGTGTGTTCATGTTGGAGGCCGCCATTCACAGTAAGAATCTGATTGAGAAAATGTGTATTTAGGGCCTTTTAAGCAGAGCAGCTATCCAGCTAGCTTGGTAATTCTGCTGCTTTTCCCAACAATGCTGGTAGACTGAAATCCCCGCCTACCAAATTCTACACATCACAGTTGGAAGGGACCTGTGGTATTTCTCAGCTGACCTGGATGCAGACGAGTGGTTAAAAGATGGGGCGTAAGGAGGGCAAGAAGACGGATGATCCCCATTATCTCCTGCAGGGAGGAAAGAGGGAGAGACGAGTCTGCTGAGTAATTCATAGGCTCACTCTATCATTCCCTGGTTTTCGTCCCTCCTCCTTTGTTTGCTCTCTAAACCCTCTGATTACAAAGTCATTTTTAGTCCAGTGCTGTTGTTTGCTGGGGAACTGCCAAACCCCCTGGTTGGTCTTTGCGCTTGTTTTGCCTGCTCCCATTCAGCAAACATTTACAGAGGAGCATTGCAGGTTTTGGGTAGTTAAAGTGGTGCCTGGCTTGTTTATGGTTGTTTGTATTCATTGAGAAAAGGGTTGTAGGTTTGTAGCAGGTTTGAGGTGTTTGGAAGATGATCCAGCAGCATAAATGTGTTTTTTTTGCAAATGTTCTGCAAATACATAATAAAAATATTCTTAAATCAGATTATCTGGTCAATTTAATGATAGACACAGTTTTCATTTGTTCTTACCTTATCTGTATCCTAGTATCTGCTGCTGCAGTGACCCCATCAGCCCATGGAGACCATTTAAGTTTCACCTTATCTAATCACTTAGATAAGGTGAAACTTTACTCGCCTGTAAAGGTAAAGAGGCAACCAGGCAGGGTGCTGTCAAGTGGTAACTAGTAATGAGATGGTGATGATTAAACTTATACATGCTTGCCAATCTCTGGCACTGACGGAGGCTTGATAGAGTACTGTTCAGAGGTATGTGTCTTATTGCTGTTAATGGACCACCGTAACTCCAAATCATTTTCCCTCATGGATAGAAGTTGATCACTATAAATATCACTCTTACCTGATGATTCTGCAGCATTTGCAGTGGCAGAGTAGGTACATTGCCTCAAAATAAGTTCCCTAAACTGTAATGGCGAGACTGCATTATACTGCGTGATAAAGTGTGCACAGGCCGAGGGAATGGAGACAAAAACAAAGCTTATGTGTGTGAGAGAGAGGGTACAAGAACAAAACAAGTTGGAGAAAATGGTAAGATGCTGCTGTGTCAAACTTTTTCAGTTTCACAGTCAAGAGTCAAAATCACATTCTTTGCAACACTGAGACTTCACACAACCACCTGAAATGAAGAAATACCCATACAAAGAAGCTATCACCATACCTGACAAACTCACTCACAAGGTGATTACAGATGCAATATTTTAGGGAAAATAAGAACTGTGAGAGAAAACCATGATCTCAATTCTGAGTGAGTGATTTTCACTCTTATTTTATCCACTATTGAAGCCATACTTAATAACAATAGTTTGGATTCTGTCACACAAGCTAGTGTGAATTTCTCATTGATTGTGGTTTACTGTAGAACCCAGTTATGTCCTGAGGCTGCAAGATTCGCCCAGTTTGCTGCTGATCCCATTTTTGCCTGACAAGCTAGCAGTTGTCCAAGACTTCTATGGCTACTGGACTAGATATTGAAACAAATTTCAATATCCAACTAATTTCTAGTCTCATGACACTCATTTTATAGTCCAATTCCCCCAAATGCATGGACACCAATTGCATATTTTCCCCAGGTCCTTAAAAAGCCATAAAAATATCTTTTGCAAGGTCCATTTTCATCCAACAGAAGCGCCATACAAAAACATGTTATATAGACCTATTATACAATCATACCTGAATCAAGGTCATAGGCCTGCAGACTACGTGGGGTTAGTGGATAGCTTTGGTGGCCAGAAGTTTCACAAAAGCTCTTTTTATAAAGTATGAGTGTACAGGAAACTCCAGTGAGTTGGCCTACAGAGTTTGTCAAGGAAAGACCACTCTGCTTACTGGTCCTGACTCATTCCTCTCTGTGGTCACTCACTCCCACCACCAACTCATGAAGAGAGAACGTCCACTGGGCTCACCCAGTCAGTTCAGCCTATTGTTAAGCAAAACCAAACATTTGATGAATGTGGAATCACGCTCTACATTAAGAGCTTTGAGAACATGTAGGATTTAGGGCGATTACTGCTGGTTAGCTCTGTAATAGGATCCTAAAGAGAAGAATGTTGAGCCTTGGAGCGAGCTCGCTGGCTGCTGTAGCTGTCCAGTTTGGAGATAAAGAGGCAGCTATGTGGTGCCCCTGCCATAGTGGAGGATAGAACGTGGAGGGTCATAAATATTTCAAGGGTGTGCCTCAGAGCGGATTACAGCTTCAGATTCTTGTGCTGCTCTCATATGCTTCTGCCTGTATGTACGAATCTGTGTACATGGAGGTGTGTGTATGTTTGGTCCATTTATTTTTTGCTTGCGTCCATGGGTGGATTGTTAAGGAGCTCCTTTCCATTTATTAAGTACAAACCGCAGAGTTTCATTTTAGCCCAACAATGATCCGCTACTGTAGGTCCTGCCTGTTTGCTTTCTTTACAGTATTCAACATCCTGTCTCTGTCTTTATAGGAGCCATGAATATTTAATGGTCTACACTGTGGGAATGTAATATGTAGAAAAACTATGTCTTTTCTGTCTTTGTTTACTCAAGTGTTTAAGATTTTTTTTTTTGGTGTGCCTATGGCTTTCCTTGTTGGAATTGCTCATTTAGGTTTTCAGTATTGTTATCATTATAAATTGATCTGTTGTTTTAGTAATTGAAAAATAGTAGTTATTGATTACAATGTTGTTTTCAATCCACTTATTGCTTAATCAGTGATTTTTGTTTTAGTAACATCTTTGCATTATGAAGTCAGCACTAATATAGTTTCAGTAATGATTGTAATTCCCAGCTGCCATGTACGTCCCTGTGGAAGTATTTTGGGGGCTTTCGGCTCAGACAGGTTTTAAAGTTTGTTCCGAAACTTGAGATACAAAAAGGTTTCTCTGCCTGCATGCCAAAAATATGACATTTAATTTTCTCAACTGATTCAACTGATTCATGAAGTGTCACTGACTTACTGGTGCTATTTCAGCAGCATTTCATCGCCTATAGAGCTTTATTGCTATGGTTACAATGGATGACACATAATCGCATAATTTGATTACACTGCTACACTCCAACAACCCACAACTTGTGACAGACAGCAGCATTTTCCAATATACACTGTAAGAAAGAAGAAAAATGCCAGTAAACACTTAGTTTCAGGGGAGCTTGATTGACGTTTAGTAATAGTCCCTTGTTAGTTGTCCACTTAATTTATTAAAGCTAAATCAATTCCCCATCATTTGTTCCAATATTTTCACGATTTCAGAGAAATGCAATGCCGTAATCTTAAAGGACATCAACCACTGAACATGTATGCTGACTAAATGGGTAGCTAACAACTGGTTTATTAATGTATTAGAACAACAAATGAACAGGCAGAATTACTATCCACATTTATTTTGGTATTGTCAATTAAATGTTACTGCTGGGTACGTTATATCAAAGCAGTTTGTTATGAGGCTCATTAATACATTGAAGCCCCAGATCATGAATTCTGCCTTTGCATTGGCCAACACCCAATACTTTTTTAGAAATCATACATTTTCATCTTGTCACACAGTCTGCTATAACTTAGACGAATTATAATCTTAAATAGAGGGCTGTGGATTCTTTATCCTTAAACTACTGGCAGCTAAACTGGCTCCTACTTTATATACTATATGTCTCTCTGCATATTTATGTTGTCTTAAGTCCCATGTAGTTGTATTCCCTTAACTTTTTCAATCAGGCTATAGAAGCAGGAAGTTGCTCTTTTTCAAGCCCACCAGAGACTTGGCCCTTTGCTAAGACATCAATAGAAAGATGGTGCCAGCCTCCAGCTGGGCCACCATCCTGTCCATCCTGCCACAGAGAGACCACTGAGCTCTGCTATCTCTGATATCTCCACAGGTTCAGCATATTTCCTTCATTGTAGTAATGGCTACTAGGTACTGTGCCTGTCTGTCATGACACTGTGTCCTTGCTGCGAGAGAGATGGCATGTGCAGTGGAGAGCAGTGCTGTGCAGTGGGCACCGGCGCCAGGGAGATCTGCTGACCAAACAAGCCGCATGCCCCACTTCAAGGACACACTGCAAAATTCACTCAGCTCTGTGCACCGCATTCTTCCACCCAGCAAGGCTTTTGTTCTGCCAGCTTTCTGGTGTAAATTCTTTGCTGTCCATTCACCTACCTGTGTGTGTATCTGTGATCCCTCAGCCTGCCTGTGCCCATCTGGTGAGAACAGAGGCTTAGCATGAGAGTTGGATGGAAGCTAAGGACCCCCCAGCTAACACCACAACTCAATCTGGCCTCTCTCTGGTCCAATCACAGTAAAACACACATACAGAGTCCACCTCAGATAGCTAAATTCTCTCTAAATGTTGTGAAATACTCTCCCAAAAGATAAAGAATAGCATATTTTCTATTATTCGTGTTTCCTGCACAAGTACAGTATGTTCACATTGTACTGCAGTGTTTTCAAGGTGCTGAGTGAATTGCCTGCAGAGGATAGAAGTGGGCTGCAGGGCTGAGGTCACTGAGCTGTGCAGGGAGCCTTTATACTCTAGAAAGGTTTTCAGAGCCCAAGGTAAAAATGCATTAATAGTCCTTCATTACATCTCTATTTGTTCTCTTGATTATTATTCTCATTTAATATTTGATTTCTGTGTTTATCGCTGAAACATAATACACATTGCCTGACAGCCGAGCTGTACTGCCAACAGACTCATATGCCTTTTCACGCATTCATTCTGCGGCATGAGTTGAATACATTGCCTTGGCTGTTTTTATTCACATCTTAATGAAGAGTGGAACTTCAGTGATAATATTACAACCTCTTGAACTCTTTTTACTCCCTTCACTGTATTGGCTCCCTATTCACAAGTGAGCCTTTAATGGTGAGAACCTCTCGGGTTGATAATAAAGGCTGCAAATATGAAAACACCTCAAGAAGCATCACAGATTCCTCTGACTGTTTATCAAATCCTCTGCTGTATCTTGTCACAGAGTGTTGATTATATTGCTATATGGAATCCCAGTTAAATAAGCTGCCAGTGTGTAATTAAAATGAGGGATCATAACTCATTCCAGAGAGGTGGTGTAATGATGTACTGGTCAGCGCATTGAACAACTATTAGCTTCTGTTGACCTTCTCGGGCCGGGAGCAAGCAGAGGTCAGCCTGCGCAGCATGACAGGACCGTGTGGAGTCTGTGAACTTAGCTTAGCAGCAGCTGGCCAACAAGCAGCGCTCTGCGATAGTATGGAGGAATCACTAGAAAGGGCCAACTTTTTGAGAATCCGAGATGGTTAACAGTGCTTATATAGGCTCATCTTTTTGGCAGGAAATGTGTAATTTTGATTCTTTCTTCTTTGTTGCCAAGTTAATTTTTTTATTTTGAAGCTGTAAAAAAGAAAAAACAGAAACAAGACTGAAGAGATGTCTGAGAAGACCATAAACGTAAAAGTTTACTTTTTTTTTTTTTCTTCTTTTGGTTCAATCAATGTCTAGGCCGACTCAGGTGTGGTGTGCAGATCAAAGACAAACGGGGCCTTTGTAGCAGCAGCAGGCAGCATTGTCAGCCTTTCTGGTGGAAAACAAACAGACAGAAAATGCCTGGAATGTTCTGTGACCTATCAACTTAACCATGAGGAGAGGGGTTTCCAAATCCCCACCACTGCTGGAGGGCACGACTACACACAACAAACAGACACACAGCATAGCAGGTTGTCCTAGCCTTTTAAAGAACAAGCCCCCCCCCCCCCTCCGCTTTACCTCATTCCCTTAGGTGTCCCACTGGAATAAAGTAGGGAAGGAATAAAATAAAACTGTGTGAGTTTTTTGGTTGTGTGGCTAAAGCCAGGCTTTTTTTTCAAATATAAAACTTAACTCAGCTCACATACCAGAAAATGTGTTTTCAGCCTGTGTGCTCGCAGCAAGCAGACAGTTTTAGGTGAGCTCTGCTGCTGTTGCTCTCCAGAGACTGTTTCCAGTGTGTTATTCAAGGTGTACTTGTAGAGCCAGAAAGAAAAGAGGGACGCAAAGCGAGGGCAAGTCAGGACTGCATTTAAAGCTCCTAAGGCATAACTGACAAACTGTGTCTCTTTCAGCATTTAACAATTACTAACCAATGTCTGTAAGACATAAGTTGTAAATCATCTCGATAAACATCGCAATAGACTGTTTTCTTTCCTGGTGCTGAATTGAAGCGCTTGAAGATCGTGCATATACATTTGAAGCAGTCTGGATTTAAATCAAATGTACCCCGTAAAACCCTTCTTGTCCGAGTCAGTACCGTGCAGGTAGGAGATGAAGGTACAGCTGAAATAACTACTTAGTGATATTAAAACATCAAAGCAGTTAAAGGACAAGTTTTGGTTTATTACAACTTGGGTCTTTGTTTTGCAATTTGAATTTTTCTGTCATTTCTATTGGTAATAATAACTTTGTACAGTTTTCCTATGCAATGAGGGACTATCACTGACATTTTGGGTGCGCTCGATATTCATTTCTTCCCTCCAAATAAAGTGGTTTTGAACTGTTTGCTTGTTTGCTTGTTCACAGCCCGTCTGATCGTCTGACTGCTCATGTGTTGTCATGGCCAATAAAAATTATGGCCACTGCTGCGAACACGAGGCCCAAGCTGTAATATACTGAAATTAGCCATCAATGCTGAGATAAGGAGATAGTGACATGGAGAATTCCTTACTGCTGCTTGAACCTACACAACCATCTGCTGGGAGCCATACACATTTGAGAGAGACAGTTGTAACTGAACTGCCTGCCTGAGTGCATGTTCGATACATTGTGGTTGAACATTATTGAATATCAGCTTCTGTTCTCACAAAGCACCTCTGCCTTGAAATAACAACACAATAAAAGGCTGAGACTGCCAGGGAAACTAGCGCCTCACCTCTCTTGACTGTTTTGTCTCCCTTCTGAAGATTTGGATACAACGGCCGATGAGAGGCGGTTTCTTGATCAAAGCACAGTGGCAGGTTTTCCTGTGCAAGTTAATGTTATTCCTCTTCTGAGCAGCCTTTCTTCTTTCCCATATATTCTTTGTCTTCCCCTGTAACTATGAAAAGATAACTGAAAAATGTATTTATTTCTGTAAATTTGACATGCTTTTAGTGGCCTTTTTTTATAGTCAGGTACGACTTGCTATCTAAAGAGATCTCCAATCTCCATTCCTTAGTAATGATGTATGAACATGGGCTCTCATACTATGTATGTTCAAAGCCTAAAGTAATCACTGTGACGTTTTCTCTGGCACTACCACGGACACACCAGATGTTTTTACCGATAAGGAGAAGGGTTTTACTCTGACTGAAGAACTTTTCTGAACCAAGCTCCTTACCTTAAACTGCATCTAACTTAACCAGTTGTATACTCATTGTATTCATGTTAATGACCCCCCTCCAAGTACCAAACACTAGTAAACCTTTATAATCTGTACTGGTCTGTGTATAGTATGTAGCTACTGAAATGAAATGCACCTTTTTGTCTCTGCATCCATCACAGTTGTGCTGCTAGTCAACACACCCTAGAGATTTTGAATACCCTTTTTACACAGTGTTACTTGTGGAATCCCAGGCACTCGGGGAGGAACAATGACACAGATACAACTTTAAGCTGACCTGTAATCTAATATAACACATACGCACACATACACACACACACACACATGCACACGTCACGTCTCAGTGCTCTTACTCACAACATTCTTGACATGGAGGTCACAGGCCTCTGCAGTCTGTGGGTGATGCTCATGGCTGTGGTGCCATAACGTGTGTGCGACTTGCCTCGTGATGACAGTTGGAGCTCAGTTGTTGAATCTCAGAAGTCTGCATCCCCTGTTCGCCCCCCCCCCCCTTTTGCCTCTATCTAAGTAAGTCTTTAGACAAGTATAAGACCCCTACCTTTCATAAACGTCTTCCTCTTTTTTGTATGAAGCGTTTCAGGTCATGAAGCAAACATTTGTGTGTGATTCTTTACAGTATTTGTGTCTAGACAAATACCAATGATTATTCATATGGTGTAAAAACTAGGTGATAATTGTTGCAGTATCACATCAGTACTAATAAAATAGACTTTTAGTTGCTTGAGGACTTGTCTTGCTCTAAACTGTCTCTCAGCTGTAATCAAGAAAGCAACAGTGGGATTGTGCTAGTTCATGATTCAGCATTGTCAATAATGCCAGATGATAACTGCAGAGAGCCCAGATATACTGTCCATGCTGCCTCCACCCTGTCTGCCATTAGGAGGGAGAAGCAGTCAAGTCTGAAATGCCAACAAGTGGTAGATAGCTACTGGGAGCCTCTCCTGGTGTGTCATGCCCCTGATGACACACACACACACACACATACACAAACACACACACACACACACACACACACACACACACACACACACACACACACACACACACACACACACACACACACTGGAGTGCAAACTTTCTCCTTACTACTGCAGCCTCCAATTCTAATTGCCAATTCTTTTGTGTGTGTGTGTGTGTGTGTGTGTGTGTGTGTGTGCGTGCGCGTGTGCGTGCGCGTGCGTGTGAGCCATATGACCTGAAGATCAGAAATCTAACCCATGACAGAGTTGCTGCTTCCTTGTCCCCTCCTCGTTATCTAATTTGATGAGACAAACAGAATTTAATTTGACTGTTGTCGGCCAGGCCTATATTTAGCCATCAGGACATTAAATCATAGTACTCTGACGACCAGGTGACTTTACTTAATGCGGAGAGAGGAGAGTAGCAAGAGGAGGATGAGTTCCTGCACAATTGCCATGTCTGATGAAGCTCAATAGGACTAAAATGGGAAGGATTTACACATCAAGCTGGCTGTCAATGCAGAGAACACATCGCCTATATTACAACTGCATCCTGTAATTCCTCTTCTTGTGCTACCGTTTGTGCACTTTAAAATGAGTAGTTAACTTAAATGTTTGAATGACTGTCATGTTGACCAAACTAAGCTCTTGAAAATGTACTGAAAAATGTAAAAATCAGTGGGGGTAACCACTCTGTTTCTATTTAAAGATGACATGCCTTTCAAGTCCACTCCAGACTTGCAGTTTGGTCTGGCTCTCTGAGGTTAAAGTTGGTCCTTCCAAGTCAAAACTATAAAGAGAGATGTATTTACATGTCTGTGTCCAAAGGGTCAGCTGAAGGGGAAGAAAAAAGGGAGGAAGAAAGGAGGTGGGAGGAATAATGAGGCTTGGATTTAAATTTCCCTTTGCATAGAAACAGCTGGAGTATGTCAGACCTCAGGGAAATCAACATTTGCCAGTTATTCATATTGCTTCTTTTTTAACCTGTTCGTACCAGATTTATGTGCTTTGCTACATAGACTAAAACAGGCTATACTAGTAACAATCGCAGGAAATTATTTCAAGTGTATCCTTTTTGGGATGACTTCCTCCTGATTATAGTTATCCTGATGCAGTAAATACCATGTTGAAACAAATGCTTAGAATTAAGGCTATGTATTCCCAAACGCTGGATTCTTATATGGTGCATTCACTCAGGTGAAACAGTCACAGTGTCTGCAGTAAACTACATGTGTGCATATCGGCCTATGTAGCATTTTTGAAAAGGAGTTTGCAATCACTGTGCTTTTTGTAGATGCATATTGATCTAGCTTTGCATTCTTTCTGGGTCGTTACGGCAACAGTAGAGCTGACACACCTTATTCCCTCAGTCTGACTACTGGAAATATTATGCTTTATCAAAAGCACTTGCTTTTTACTGGCTTTTTGTGGCAGTGCATAATCCACTAAAAATGAAAGGCATGTTTTGAACTTTTTGTTTTTATTCACTACGACAGCGATTTCCAAAGAGCTATGCTAATAAAAATCATTAAGTATAATTCCAACATCTGCATTATATTTCACGCACTAAGTGTCATCACTACCCTTTCGTCCTCTTGAAGAGTTGTGAAGATGAACTGCCTACAGGCCTCAGCAGTGTCGTCCTCAAGGCCTTGACCTCTGACCCACTGTTACTGATGCCGCGTCAGGATGAGCGCTGTATCCCCTGCAGGCCACAGAAGACGAATGATAGGCTAATGCAGAGCTTCAGCAGGGCTGCCATCAATCTGCACTTTCTCTTTATGGCAAAAGGGATTGGCCGTTGGCTGGAGACCATGTGCTACCGCCTCTGTCTGCCTAGACAATCATCTGAGACCCCTGACTCTGCTCTGTTATGTGTTTTTTGCCGTCGGCAGGCTTTGCACATGTATGTCTGTGCACATAAATACACACAAGTACCCCCCCCCCCCCCACACACACAGCCTGTTTGTTGAGTTAGGCTGTGGGTTTGGCCCCTGGCTTACATGAGTATGAGGATAAGTGCATAAGCAGACCCTGTGCTGGCCGCTCTGTCTGTCTCTCTCTGGAACTGACCATTTCTTTTTGTTCCTAGTGTTTTTCTGTAAAGAATGATGGAGGGTCTGGAGCACTGAATGCCTTGCTCAGTGAAAAATGCTATTACAAGGCTTAGCAAGGACAAGAGTTTGTTTTTGTCTTAGAATCAGCTCCACTTGTTTTTGAAGTATTGGCTAACAAGTGAAACCCCACCCATAGCAATCACTGGTTCCATAAATAAGGGATATTTTGTCTGGTGTAATGGACTGGTATTTATTAATTACATTTTTAGAGATGTTTATTTTAAAACAATATGTAACAGCCGTTCATGCATTCCTGCAGTGAGTTCAAGAAACCTTTGGCTAGATCCTCAAGAAAGGCCAATAATTCCTGAGGTTTGAATGAAACGTATTTAGTTCACCACTTGCATGTTGTTTACTGCACGACAAAAGTTCACACACACACACACACACACACACACACACACACACACACACACACACACACGCAGGATGTCAGCCATACTAAAGTGTTACTTTGAAATAGCCCATTTTTGTGACACTCATTAAGTAACTTATACACAATGAGCTCTTGCTCCAAGCAGGTTGAAACTAAGAATAATTTGCAAATATTTGACTCAGGTCTGTTTGTATGCAACTTCACATAGTTAATTCCCAAAGAGACGTGCTTAAAACTCTTTAATTTCCCTAGCGAGGCAGAGGCTCCACCACATTAGCTAATAGAGGCCGATTAGCCTGCAGTGGAGTTGGCAGACGGTATCAGCTGGCTAGTGTTACTGAACAATATCACCACAGCTGACTCTCTCTGCCTTATCTTCCACATGTACTGGAAGAACAGCGAGCAGCCCTGCCGCTGCCTGGTCCGAAAGGCTGCCTGACTTTGAATTGTGGGCGTATGTGGAATGTGGGGCTGGAAAAAGGCCTGGGATGGCTTTGAGAAATTTTTAGAACAAGCATTTTATTCAGTTGTTTTCCCCATGTATGGGAAAGCAGTGAGAGCTGGCAGAATACCTCAGGAAGCTGGTGGACCTCAGGCTGTTGTCTGTTTGACAGACGTGAGCAAACAAGCCCCTGTGGTTGCTGCTATTCTGTTTGTTTGTTTGCATGCTATAACGCTCATTATGTATCATACATCTGCGCGATTGTTCAGCTACAAAATGTAAATGCTGTAAATGCTGGGTTATTTCTCTGAAGGTACACCCCAAGGCTTTGAAGTTCCTTGTTTGTCAGAATAAAGGTTTACATACAGTTTAGCTTCGGGACATGTTGCGTTTCTCTGAGGCACATTACCGCATGTTATTGCAGCACAGATGTTCTGGAGCTGTCTGCTGTCGATCCCGTTCTTTCTTCTCTCCCTCACAGACAGTTTAAAGAGCGCCGAGGCTAACCTCAGCTCACCTTCGGCTGAAATCTACTGCATCTTTTCTGGGTTCATTTCTCTCAGTCTGCCTGTCAGATTCCTCACAGAGAGGCTCACTCGGGGGTTTGACCGCTGACAATAATGCTTGAGAGTCCAGTAGGGAGGGTATTGATTGAGGAGCTGGAGGGTGGAGAGGCAAAGTGATGGACCGAATGAGGGAGATGGTGAAAAAGGGAGTAATGGCAGGCAGCGAGAGGGAGCATGGAGCATAGATATGTGGAAGTGAAAGATAGAAGGAAGATAACAAGAGCTGCCGAGTGACATAAAGAGATAAAGTACAGAACAAAGGATGAGAGTGTGAAGGTTGGAATAAGAGTAAGAGATATAAGAGAATATCTCTTCAATATGTTAAAAAAATATATATATATCATAATAGAGTGTTTTATCCATACACTGTAGCCTGTAGGCTCAGCCTTTATGTGTGTTTACAGACACATTGCTATTGCACCAAGAGGCTGGGAAATAAGCAATAATAACAATAATAAACAAACTGCTAAAACATTACGTCTCCCTTTGGCTGTTTCAAAGGCCTTCTCAAGTGTAGCTCTTATTGGATCTCTGATGCTAAGTAGCAAAAATAGGTTATCATTGAATGACCTTTCATGAGAGACTGAACAAAAATTGCAAAGGCTATAATCCCTGTGGCTTCCTGGTTGAGAACCGTCTTTCATATTTTCATACGCTGTGACTGCCGACAGATGAAAACAAAACAAACAGCAACTTAGCTTTGAATAGCTCGCCGTGTGTTTGTGTTTTTAGCAAAACAATTTGAATGGGATTCATTCATTCACAAGCCCTGAAACTAGAGGAGAGAAAGGGACATTTTTAATTATTTTCTGTTATCAGGGAAAAAAAGCTAATTAAACAGAAAAGGGGTTCTCTCACAAGACTGGAAGACTCATCCATTACTGTCATCATTGTGTATCAACATACAGTAGAAAGAGGTGTGTGTGTGTGTGTGTGTGTGTGTGTGTGTTACAGACCAAGCCTTCAGGCTATGGGATAGGACTGTTAATGTCTCACTTTCAGCTCAGGTACAGCTTGTCCCAATGACAGAGGATGAGAAAGATGGTCCCAAAGCAATGCTGCATGGCATGAAATCACCTCACTGTAAAATGATCAGGCTGCTGGATGGCAAGCCAGCAGGTGTTTGTGAAAGTGATAGTTTGCACATGGTCACAGAGGAGAGGACACAACTGGTTCTTTTGAAGCGACAACATTAGAAGACTAAGATGTTAAACTGATACTCTGCCCTTTTGAGTATCATTGTCGTATTAAAGTATCTGTGGCTAGCTTGAATTCAGTCAGTTATGTTTCAGTTAGAGCTGAAACCCTGTTAGTGTTTCCTGCAGCATTTTAGTGGATTTTATTCTTACATTTCTATGAAACATATTATTAGGCCTATTAAGCGGGAAATAGAATAAAGTCCTCTGAGTTTTTACAAAGTAGAGACAAACAGCCTTATCAGTCACAATCAGGTGCGGGTGTGTGAGAAAAAAACTAATCACTGCATTTAGTTGAAGTCAATAGGTGTGATCAACTGGGTGATGGGGTGGGGGGCACTTACCGGCTCCACTAACCTATTTCCTGACATGTCCAGGGTGTACACTTTTTGCCTTTTGGCTTTTTGCTCAATGCATGCTGGGATAGGTTCCCGTCCCCTACGACCCTGCCCTGGATAAGTGGGTTTAGATAATGGATCGATAGATGGACGGTGGTGTCACCTTGCACACTCTAGCTAAAGTAAAATTTAAAACACAATAAATGCACGTTTTAGGCAAAATCGTGAGCCAGATAAGTCCCGTCGCACATCAGTTTTAGTCCCACAGCACTTGTTGACCACTAAATGTAATGAGTCGCCACGTCACAGGGGACCACTGAAGCGCTCCACTTTCACTCTGATTCTCTGGCTGTTGAGGCCATTTGTGTGCTTCCTGTCTCCAGATAAGGCCTTCAGAAGTGGCTTTATCCCAGCGCTGGGATGTGTGACTGAGCAGCCAAGCATCCCGAACTGGGACGAGCATTTTTCTTTCAAGAAGCCGTTCTTCTTCCCCTGCTTACCTCAACCGTGCTGCTGGTGAGCTATTTAGAGTTTATGCACGTGTGTGTGTGAACATATAACAAGTGCCTGCTCAGGCAAATGTGAAAGTGGACGATGTGTGTCCTGTGATTGCAGACTGGAATGTGTGTTGCGTTAGCGTCTGCAAGCAAAGCGCAGTCACGGGTCAGCAAGTGCCTCAGTCCCCCCCCCCCCCTCCTCTCCTCTCCCTCTCTCCAGGAACTGGGCAGCTTTCCCGCAGAGGGGAGTGGTGAGGTGAACACCATCCTCCAAAGACTGCACTTCTATCCTCATTGTCCTTCATTGTGTAGCAAGGCCCTTCTGATTAGCTGATGAGTCAGTGTGTGGATGCCTCTTTTTTAATGATGATGTTGCTTCGTCGTTATCATTGAAGTTGAACAGGGGAGTCTGGCTCTCATATGAAAGCCCACCTCCTTGAAGTCCTTGTTGTCTATGGGCATGTAATTAACACATTATTAAACCCAGCTGAGTTCAGTTCAACTCTCCTTTGAGGGCTTGCGCTGAAATGAACCCAGGCTGTGCTGCGACTGAATCTTTCATAGGACATATTGGACTTTTTGCTGGTCCGGGGGGTTGGTGGTGCGGTAAAGTCTTTTTGGATGAGGAGTTTTGCTGTGAGGTAACCAGTGTAAACAGTGTTATCAGGCAGACTGCAGGAGGAAGTGTCCGTCATCAGCTGAGCGATCAAACCCTGGCTCTCCGTCACGCTGGTATTTCCGACTACTAGACGCTCGACTCTGTTGCCTTTTGTGAAAGTCGGATATTAAAGAAGTCACTGCACACACACTTAATAATTTCATTGAGAAAAATAACATTCTACTACAATCTACTTATCCAGTTTTATTTCTTTATGTCTTTATGGTTTTGAATATCTATTGTGTGTAGCATTTGAAAGGAATTTTAATGTGCTTTCCTTATTTTTCTGTAAAAATAATGCCGGAGCAATGCATCAAATCAAACTGAGATTAATTTTGTTAATCGTTTACCCCCATGCTTTTCTAGTCACTTGAAGCCACTTGTTTTGTTACCTTTGAACTCTTGAGTCAGCTGGCCAGGTTGGATGCAGATGCTCACTTTGTAGCCGGCTGGCTCGGTCCACATGCGAAGGTCATACGTGACACACGCAGAGCTGCGGGCCTTTTTAGCCTCAGTCAGTGGCCATCAGCTTCAAAGAGGCTGTGGCCTGAGGTTGACCTTCTTTATGCCTCGCCTACACAATTATACCTCTAAGCTGGAAGCTGCATTAGTCTGAGTCCCCTCATAGCCGGTAAACTAAAGGCCGCTATAGCCACAGATGAGTCGTTGCAGCTTTGCAGAGCCTCCAAATTAACCAGAGGTCAATGAGGTCACACCTGGCAGGCAGCCTGGCTTCATGACATCAGTTGTGTAGTGCTTTGTGTATCAGTGTGTGCACAAAGCTGAAACGGAGAGAGGGAGAGAAGCTGTTTGGGATTAATGTTATTGAATTCTGGTGGGAGAGATTAATGGAACAATGGTTTCATTTGGATCAAGAGCATAAAACTGTATTACTGTATCCTCCACTTGAGAGAGCAAGAAAGGACTACAGTGATTGTATTACAGCCTCTTCGAAGTCTTATACAGTCCCTTATATCGTTCCCATAGCTTTTTCATGAGTCATGTAGCCTAGCCCAAACAAAAGGCAGTTTCCATTTTCTCACTTGTAGCTCGAGGAGGTTGGGATGGAGGTTGGACTTCTGAAAGATGAGACAAAGCTGTGAAAGGACACCATGAACTTGAAGACACACACGAAGACAGGCGAAGAGATAGAAAGGACACACAGGGACACAGGAAGAAAGACAAGATATAAAGCCCAGTGTTCCTCCTCTATTGTGTGAAGTTACACGTGGCAGATCTCCAGCCTGCCTTTACCCTGATGTCATCCAAAATGTCTCTGACCTCAGCTAGCATCTTGCCTAGCAGCGTAGCACCAAATGGTATGGCAACCAGATGACTGATTTGCAAAACTATCCAATGATGTAGTGTTTTGTTTTTTTTTTGTTTTTTTTACGTTTTTTGTGTGGAACCTTTCTCATTTACAAGGCCAGTGTAAAACAGCAGAGCAAATGCGGACAATGTTATACGTTTACACAGGTACAACTTTCCCACAAAGCAGCATTAGTTTAGTTGGCAACTTGACAGCATACAATGTAGCATCAAACAAAGGATTTCATGGATTGCAGCTGATCCTGTGACAGCCACAATGTTCATTTGAGAAAACAGTCTCACCACAAGGTACATTTAGTAGCTGTTCTGGAGCTTTCGCATGATCTTCAGATGGAGTTTACCCACTTGGAATTGTAGGGGGGGGGGGGGGGTTCTGAGCACTTTTAGGACTTTTTGTCCGTGTTGGTTTAAAATCTGTGTCTCAAAGTTAATTCGGTACTCGGCTGATGCAGATCATGTGATTATGATCAAATGCATGGACCTTCTGGTTAGATTGTTTTCTCTGTTGCTGTTTTCAAGGTCAAGAATGAACTTTGAACATCAGCTCATGTACTGAGAGCTGAATAAATGGTTGAATGTGCAGTTTTCTGATCGTGCAGGTGTCTGTGTTTTGTGATGCAAACACAGTGTTGTCAGTGGCAGTTGCTTTGTTTTGTGTGTGTCTGGTATGCACGTGGAGCAAGTGTCTTTTTCGCCTGTATTTTGTCTTTGTGTCTGTGTGTTTTTTAAGGGGGGTGGGGGGACTGTTAGTGTGTGTTGTCTGAGCTGACAGTGATAGACTGGCCATGACTTGTGTCCCTTGTTTCCTGTTGGAGGCCTACAAACACACACACACACACACACACACACACACACACACACACACACTTCACTCTCGTCTGCTGTGTCTCCTGCCAGTGTTTGTTTATCTAGTGAAGCTCTGCTCATTCTTTGTCATTCTCTCTTCTCTCATCTCTCACCTTCCATCATCTGTCTGTCAACCTTTTATATTTTTTGTGTCCACACTTACTTCTCATCTGTCTCTTTTCCTTCCGCCCTCTTACACCCCCCTTTCTTCCTGCTTCCTGTCCTCCCTGCTCTCTTCCTACTGAAGTCAGACTTCCCATTGTACTGGATGAAAGGCACCACAGTTTTCCTGTACCTACAGCAGACCGACACAGTGCTGCATCACCAGTCCATTGGTCCTTATAAGGAAAAGATCCAAAGAGCTCAGGCTGCCTCAGAGAGACGTTTAGCAGATGATTTATTGAAATGCCTCCTCCTCTATCTCATTTCTGGGGTTTCATTTGGCCAGCACATAGCACATATCCCTGACCTGAGTCAGCATCTGTGTTTACAGACTGCTGTGGAGTTGTGCTAATGATCTGGGTCCAAATTTACTATTAAGTAGTTATCACACAGTGGGGATCTTTGTGGGAAATGTAGGTCCTATAATATCACACCTTATTAAGCAACCCGGACAGTTGGAGTTTGGGATGGACAGATGAAATAATCAAGTCTGTCGGTGAAGCTGCTAGACCGTGTCCTGAGTCAGAGAGCACATGTTTACATTAGTAATCCTTCCAGCACAATGGATCCGTGTTATCCATGTCACTCATTAGACCTGGGCATTGTGCTAGAAAGGAGATAATACCAGCTGAGTGGCTACAACTCCGGCTTGAATAGGAATCTGCGAGGTAAGCTGCGCACTATTTAGGTTATGTCTACATATCATGAGAATCTGGGTGGATTGGGAATCAGGATTAAGCTATTGTATGTCAAACATGTCTGTGTTAAGGTATTTAATGAGCACGTGTGGAGTGAGAGCAGAACAATGAATCTGTGCGTGTTCATGTGTTGGTAAATGAGTGCACACATGTATCTGCATGTGTCTGTATGGATCTGTTGCAAAGCATGTTCGCATATGTGTGTTTTATTGTATCTATTTATTTTGCCCTCCGGCACATAAAACAATGATGGTGTGATGGTCTGTTGAAGGCCACGTAGGGTAGTGAACATTGATTCGGCAGCAGATGGCTATAAACTCACTTAGCTGGTTTCGCTCTTCTGTAGGAGTGGAGATATGAGGACTCCAGGACAAACGCACAGCCAGGTTCACAGGTTCACAAAAACAAACACAACCCACACTCATATCTTGAGTCAACGGGTAGCTGCAAGGTGGGGGTTTGTAAAAACGACACACAGCACTGTATATGCACAAAAACACAGACACACAGATGTGTGTGTGCGAGTGTGTACTTATAGAAAGGGGGAAATGGTTTGTGAGTCATAGGTCTACATTAGGATCAGTTCAGGATGTGTTTTGGAGTGGAATCCAAGCTTGAAACAAAGGATTAGGGCCTCTCTCGTGTGTGTGTGTGTGTGTGTGTGTGTGTGTGTGTGTGTGTGTGTGTGTGTGTGTGTGTGTGTGTGTGTGTGTGTGTGTGTGTGTGTGTGTGTGTGTGTGTGTGTGTGTGTGTGTGTGTGTGTTTAGAGAGAGAGAGAGAGAGAGAGAGAGAGAATGGATATTTGTGTGTTAATGCGGTCTGCCATTAGTGTTGAGTTCTGTGCAGATGTGTCCAGGGGGATTGTCCCCTTAGTTAAAAGAATTGAGAATGTGCATAGATTTCTTTTAGGTGTCAAAGTAAGAGAAAAATCAGTGGTTTATCTAAAAAAACCCAAACTGTACTTAAAGACAGATATATTTATTAACCATTACAAGTGATAGACAGATAAATGTAATGTTGTTTAAGATTTAACTGAATT
This sequence comes from Enoplosus armatus, assembly GCF_043641665.1. Lineage (NCBI taxonomy): Eukaryota > Metazoa > Chordata > Actinopteri > Centrarchiformes > Enoplosidae > Enoplosus > Enoplosus armatus. Next base: position 56,213 of record NW_027261187.1, on the reverse strand, counting down.
GGCTATATTTTGCTATTTGTTCTGATTTTGTCCTTTGTTTCCTCCTCTGTAAGCATTAGCGACCATCTGTAGTGAATTAAAACGTTGCCTCTGAATCATGACCAAATGTCTCACTTTTTTGTTTAGTAATTCATGCAAACGCTGTTTTTAAGTAAAAAGAGGGTTTCTTTTTTGGAATGAATGATCCAGTACATGGATTATAGTATAATTACTGTTGCTTGTGTGTGTGGTCCTGTAGTCCCTAAACCATCAGTGTCGATGTTGCTTTGTAACGTTCATCTCACATTCAGCTTCTTTGTCTGCTTGTTTATATTAAGGTGCCGCCTGGTGATAATCATAGCATGTGCAAACAGGCAAGTGGGTTTTATTTGTGTGCACATGCGTATTAACCAGTTTGTGTACGTTTCCCACCATGTGTTTAATATGCAAGCATGCACGTTGTTATATGTGAAGACAATTGTGAAGGCATTCTCTGCAGTGTGTGTGTGTGTGTGTGTGTGAGAGAGACATAGCCAGTGGGGCAGGTGTCAGGTGGAGTGACAGGTGGCTGCTGGGAAATGGGAGGATTTCCTCTTTTTAGCAACGGCTGATTAACTCCCACTCCCTGAACCATCCACTCGCTAAGACTACAGATCAACCAGGGCTGCAGTTAAACTTGTGTGCTGTTATTTTAGTTTCTACAGTTAATAATTAGAGTAAATATATATATCAACTGTTATATATAATATAGTCCTGCTGGAGTTTAAAATAGTGGAGATGGTAACAATGATGTGCAATAAATCAGGACAAACTATAATTTTAGGGTTATTTTTTCACAATTGATTAATCTATTGATTTTTCTTTTAATAATCAAATGATTGTACGCCATCTGTACAATGTAATAAATAATGACCAATTCCCATGACAAATTACCGCAACTAAAAGCAATGTTGAAAGAATTGTTCATTTTGTCTCATCATTGTCGAAAACACTCAAATGTATTCAGTTTAAAACTGTATGAACTGAAGAAAATTAAGTTGATTAAATTAAATCCTCACACTTGAGGAGCTGTTACCAGAATATGTTTTGGTATAACTTAAATGATTAATAGGTTTTCAAGTTTGTCAGAAAATATATATTATGTATGTTCTGTTGATCAAATGTGTTATTAATTGACTAATTGTGCTTGCACTTGTCTCCAGTTAGTGTTGCAAAAGTGAACTAAACAGGCAAAGATAGTCTAAAAAGGACAGGAAACTCAACTCATAATTGTGTTTAGATTTTCTTGCTGGTTCTCAACATTTAGACACGGAGGTCATGTGACAAGAAGAGGAAGGGAGAGGGACAGACGATGAAAGAGAGAAAGAAAATGGGTAATGGAGGTTTAAAATGAGCTCACAGGGAGAGGGAGGGAGGCACGTCAGTCCTGTCGGAGGGGGATTGCCCTCGTGGGAAAAGACTCCTGTATCATCAAAGAGCAGACAGATACTGTACAACTACCACTCTGTCTCTATCGTGTTGTATCTCCACCTCCCTTACCTCTTTTTTTCATGGTCACTTTTTTTTCTGTGTGCTGCTGCAGGAGTTAGCAAGTCCAGCTGCTAATTTAATCTGCTTCAGTTACAGATCAATTTCATCTCCTGGTGTGCTATTGTTTGAACAAAAAAGCTTGCCATTATCCTATTCATCTTTCCTTTTATGTGTGGTGTTTTTCAGGTCACACACACACACATGCTGTCTCCCTTTCTTCTCTTCTTGCCTTGACCCCGAGTCAGTCAGGGTCTCTTGACCTCCCATCACCCTCTCAGATTAGTTGCCGTTATTATCACACTCCATTAAACTTCCATGAGCGGCTGAGATGGCCAAGAAGTCAAGGACCCAGCTGTCTCTATGTTGTCTAATCTGCAGACCCTCATCATCCTAGTGTGTGCCTCAGGCCTCAATACAGGCACATACACTTCTCACAGCACACACACACACACACACACACACACACACACACTGGGAAGCACGCACAGGGTCATCCCACCTCCAGATCAGTGTTTGATCTAACACACACTGTAGGCCAACATATGTGGTGTACTTCACGTGAGTGCACACATTACCACTCAAGTGGACACAATGGGGATAAAAGTGCTTGAAGTGACTACAACAAAGCCTGTCAGTGGAGAGGTGGTTCATGTTATTTGTTCAACTATTTGCTTTGAGGGAGGACATAACGGTGCTGGCTGTGTGTCACACCAGCAGGTATTGTGGTGGAGATGGACACAAAGGCTGATGGGTGGCGGTCAGCTCAACTGTAATTACCCCTTCTGGCATCAGGACAGTTCGGTAGGCTGAGGCACGTGTCATTTAAATGTGACATGAATGTGAAAATACGACACAGATCCCTGTTCAATGAAATGTCTCAGGAATGACAAAAACACAGATTTTAGTTGCTGAATATCCTGATGATATTTAATTATCATACTGACTGAAATATCTCTCTAATTTTTGGATGGATTGACATGAAATTTGGTTCAGACATTCTTGTACCCCTTAGGATAAATTGTAATAGCTTTGGTGATCCCGTCACTTTTCCTCTAGCCTCATCATCATGCCACATTTTTATTTGTCCAATACTTTGTTTTATGACCACATACTTGCAAAACCCACCAGCCTCATGTGCATTTTGTGTTTTACACTATATAGCAAATGTTCGCATGCTAAAATAAGAAGATGAACATGGAAAACATAAAAATGATACCTGGTAAACATCAGCATGTTAGCATGATAGAATAAATTGACAGAGAAGCACCCTGTGGTCTAAAACTTCATCGAATTTAAAGCTTCTTGCTTCTCCCTCTGCGTCCTCCATTATTCTTATTGCTACTTTGAGATGTGACACATCCTCAAACTCACAGTGACGTCTGACAGCACAACACAACACCACAGGTTTCCTCTCTCTGCCTCTTACCTCCTCCTTTCTCTTTTATTTCCTTTTATTTCTTCCCTCAGAGATTTTACCATGCAGACAAACACACACTCACACGCTCTGCCAGCCTTGCGAAACAAGGGTCTGATTGGATGATGCCGGTCTGTCGTTACTCTGCTCTCCTTAAATCAATCTTTCCGGCAGCTGCTATTGCGCTGCCTCCCTGCTTTCCCTCGCTGTCCTCATCTCTCTGTTTCTCCTCTGACCTGTCTGTCCAGTGGAACAAGTTTCTCTGGCTGTTGGTGGCAGCATGTTGACCTCTCTCTCTCTCTCTCTCTCTCTCTCTCTCTCTCTCTGCTCTACTTTCTTTTATTCATCTTATCTTTTTATTATATAAAGGACTTCAATTCACTGCAAATTTGAATGTGATTTATCGATGAAAAACCAAAACTGTCACAGACCTCTAAAGTGCAAAGTGAAAGTGGGTCATTGCAGTGGTGAAGAACAGCATGTGGAAGAATGCAACAAATAGCACAACTATAATTAATGGAGCTGGCGGCCTGTTGGTTTGAACAAGTTCTGAATATGCTGATCGTTGACAGATTTACAACCCAGTGCAAAAACACATTCAAATGGCGTGTAAAAGTGTGAAATGACACTGAAATCGAACAGATCCTGTAAAGAAGAGCGTTTTCCATTTAAAACGACCTAAATGTGACGTGAAAAGGAAATTTGAAAGCCTCTAACTGATGAGGTGCATATGTTACAGACTATTGAGTGATATCTATGGCTTGTTAACAGGATCTGCTGGTAGCCTAGTTTAACCCTCAGTGAAGAGAGAAGGAGGTTTCTTCTTTTTAGCTGAGCTTCATAGCCTGTCATTACTGTGTCTGCAATAACATACTGAAAGATTTGGGGCCACATACTTAGCTTTTAATCTTTTTTGAGGGAGCGTCGTGATAAATTCCCTCTTGTCTTGGCTATCAGCCGTGCAGGGTAGATTAAGTGAAGGATGGATGGGATATTTCAAGCCAAAAAGAGCTCCACTATTTCCAGAGGCCATTGTGTAGGCATGGATCAATAAAGAGTGGTAAATAGGGTTGGCTGACATGACATATGTTGGAGCTGAGAGCCTGCCATTGATGATTTATTCCGTTTCCTGATGAGTCATGAAACTGATCAATTAATCAGCAAGGATCAGGTGTCTAATCAGATGCGCTCTAATGTTTGGCAATTGTCTGCCTGTGTGCCTGCATTAAATGTGTGTGTTAAGTGTATGGTATTGCCCCAGCTGTGGGGCTTCTACTGAATCAAGCCTCCTTCTGTTTGTCAGCATCACGTTCTCTTTATGTTTGAAGTACAGCCCCACACTCTGCTGTTGTGTGTGTGTGTGTTTCTAAGTGCAAAGGTCTCCACCAGGAGCTCCTTCCTGGTTACTTGCAAACACAGCGTGTGTTGTCCCTCCCTCCCAGATCCACACACTTTCCTCTCTTCAGTGTGCTCGACACCAACAGGAAGGAGAAAGGAAACAAAGAGCCCACTTCCTGTGCGTACAGCCAGCATTCTACACAATGGAACAGGAAGTGCCTGGCAACTGTAAGGGAGGCCACGGAGTGTGAAAGAAAGATAAAGTGGTCTCTCCATCCTATAAACTGCTCTTTTCTTTCCCTCCTCCTCCTCTCGTGTCATTTTCTGTCACCCTATCTGTCAGGGCTGGACCTGCGTCTGTTTATTTTCTCATCTAAAAGGATAAAACACATCCTATTTCACCCATTGTCAGAGTTCTCATGTTTCTCAAGAGTAGATGACTAGTGTTTTTTCCTTTTTTGGGACAAATTTGTTTGTTTTGAGTTCAGTGATACACAGTGGAGTAAATTTAAAGCATGCAAAAGGAGAAATTGTGTTTGTTTGGCTAGTTTCTGTTAATTTGGTGTTATTCTCTCAGTGAAAGTTGAACAATCAATCTCTGTCAGACGACCCTGGAGAGCACTGCTGCTGTCACCATGGTGACCTTTGCTTGGGACAGACAATCTTGGACAGCAGGGCACTCTGGACTAGTGCTGCAGATGCTGGAAGCCTTGCTTTAAATCACCAAGGCTGGCCTGGCTGAATCGGACGGAGAGACTCACATGCTGCCAAAGTCTGTGTGAATAAACAACAGCAGTCTTAATGCAGAGAGTCAAGAAACTGACATCAAAGAAGAAAGTTGTCCAGGTTTTTGCAACAGTGCTTCAAGGTCTGCCCTTGCTCCTCTCTTTGTGTCATATTACAGATAAAACATGTGGCACAAAGGCAAACAGAAATATGCAGACTGACAGAGGGTCGACTATAGCTCTTATCCAGGCCATCATGATTCATCACCTTTCCCTTTACTCCAACCCATCCACTCTTTTACGATTGCAGGCTCCAACCCTCCCCTGGCGTTTCTCTGGGGAGGGCAGGTCTTTGCTTGGCTCATAACTTCAAAGTGCATGCCCCCTCCTCTTTTTCCTGTCTGCCTACTCAATCCCTCTCTTCCTTTATTTGTATTCTCTCTCGTCTCTCCATTGTTCAATCAATATCTTTCCCCTTTTTTCTGCTCTCTTTGTCGTCCTCCATCTCTCAGCACCTCTTCCCTTTCCTGCTCTTTCCCTCCTTTTTTTTCTCACTCTCCATCTCTCTTTTTGAGTGAATCCCACCAGCCCAAAGACATCAAAGCCCCCTCCCCCCCCGCCTGTTGTAGCAGTCATTCACACAGGCAGGCGGGCAGGCAGGTTTCATGCCAAGGCCAGGTACCCTCAGGGGAGGATCCGGAGCAGCGTGGAAACACACTGCACCTTATCTGGCGAGGAGAGTGTGGAAAAACTAAAGACCCATATAAGGAATTATGTCATACTTGGTGGAATGTATGGACAAATGGTGGTGAAATGTATACCAGGCATTGTTAGAGCCTCTCTCATCCTCGCACAGCCTGTCTGACAACTAACAACAAAGCTATAATCTAGAATGACTAACATTTCTTTTTTCTGTTTTTCGGTCACAGCTATTTTTAGAGGAGCTTCCTATTTTCCAGGAAATGCCATAAAGCCAGTTGTCAAAGCACAAAATATATACAAGACGGGCAGCACTGAGAGGCACTGTATGGCATCTATTTTAATAGGCGCTGAACTTTGTACCACATAATATCTCCCTTCAGTTGGGATTTTATAGCAGGCTCAACCATGGGTCTTTACAATGACATGCCTCTATTATCAAATGTTCTGCTCTTTTGAATTCAGTTACTTCAAGCTGGAATTAGAGAGCAGCATGTAAACTAGTTTATCTGATGTCTGTAATCTATCTACTGTATTTATCGACCTGTCCAGTTGTCTGCAGTGGGTTTGATGACTCGCCAGTAAAGAGCAGACATCTGTCAGTCACCCTTGTATACCCCCCCACAATGGCCCACATCTGTATTCTCAGCACTCTTGTTGCGTATAAAGGGACATGGCTCATTTCTAGCAAAGTGCTTAACTGCCTTTGAGATCAGCAGCTGCTCCTTTGTTCAAAGGTGTACCGCATTAGTGTTATAATCAATGCTGTTTACACCTGGCATTAACATGCGTCTTGGGTGATCCGATCACAACTGGACAGCTCTAATCACCTAAGATGTTTGACACACTCATAATATATCTTGCACGAATAAGTATGTACTTCCCTTTACGTAGAGGACGTCAGTTGAGTAGGCGGTCCTTCGTTGTGGCCCAAAACACATTCACGTACACACTGCTAAAAGAATGTGGCCATATGCAACTCAGACCACCTCCGAAAATGGTCTGAGCATTCGTATCTCAGTGCGTCCTCAATGCGTCCTTTTGCATTCACACCTGTTCTTAGAGCTGTCCACTTGTGATCGGGTCACCCAAGACGGATGTTAATGCCAGGTGTAAACAGGTCCAAACTGTCATCATCAAAACAACAATATATGGAGTATACTCCATGTATTTAGTCAGTGATCTGTGTAAACAATGCACAACAGCCATAACAATCATAGCATATTGGCATATTTCCAATATTGTAACATTTATTACACTCTGTTTATTAGTCTGTCAGTCAGGATATTAAACGAAACAAAAAGTCTAGTTAACAGATGTAATAAAACTTGAAAAAAACAGGCTATGATCCAAGGAACAAATGATTAGTGTGTGGTGCAGGTGCAAGATTTCTCAATATTGCATTTTTTAGCATTCATGAACTCCTGCAGTAATTTGAATGAAAAAGACGATACAGATTAAACATTTCTTTACATCTTCTATTATCACAGTAACGAGAGGCTTGTGCAGCTTTAGCAGAGGTATCTGCAGCAGATTACCCATAGATTAGTAGAGCATATCTCTTGAAATAATACAGATTATCATTTCAGCACTCATAGTGCAGCCCAGCTGTAAACACACAGGTTTAAACGTAAACCCATATGGAAAGATGATGGGTCCTGCGTGCCTGGCACGGGTCAACAGCTTGATACTTTGTGGAAGAGTTGCTCTTTGCTTGTGCTGCTGTAGTAAAGTGATTGCTTTTTTTATAGCTTGGCCTTTTGTTGAAGAGAGCTGATCACACAGAGCTCAGCCTCATTAAGGGCACACTCATTAGAAAACAGACACACAACCACTGTGATAGATGAGCCCAGGCTAAGTACTGCCACTTCTCATGCATACACACACATTCTGAAGCCAGCATTTACCTCCTCGCTGTAGCTCAGTCTGTCTATCCATGTATGACAATATCAGGCTCTGTCTGCAAGCTGCTGGTGCTCAGATACACTATGTCTCGCACACTCGTTACAGAGCCTAGAGCCGCCCCAGGCCATAGTGCAATTATGCTTTTAATAGTCTGAAATAGTGGTGTAATGGGGTGTTATACTCCAGTAATTGATTCTGAAAAAAATATTCCTATTTTTTTTTTTATCCATGTGATTGGACAGACTTTAAACTTCAGTAGCTCAGGATGACAAAATAGACACATTTAACATGTAAAGACTAACACATAAGGAAACTGTATTTGATCTACAAATAGTGTTGTGCAGTGTGACTGTGTGTGCAGAGGCTGATGGGAGGAAGAGGGCAGAGGAGACTAGATGAGATGAAGGACGAAAGGAGGCGGTCAGAGAAGTGATGGTGAGGGAGCCTCTGGGCTACACGTTGCTGTAGCACCCTCTGTTGGACAGATTAGACAAAAGCCCACCACTATTTTACTGTCAGCGTGCACTCCGGTGGGGTTGGGTGAGATGCTATCGTGTAACACGATAAGCCTGTCTGACAAGAGCGCTATTCCCACTGTTATCCAGTTGTGTGGAGTATCAATTTATCACAGCAAAATGAACGTGTCATGTTGATGTGGGTCTGATGTAGCTCAGGGGCAAAGGATTCCTTATTTTGTGAATATGTAAAACATGAATATGTTTAAGAGTGTGTGCTTAAAGTGTGCACACGTGTATATTTGTGTGTGCCTGCCTGTGAGTGTGTGGTAGCAGTTGTGGTTGCTGTGCCGCTGACTAATGGACTCATTAGAACAGAAGCTCTGCACATGTGCTCCAGCTGGACTGTCTCCTCCTGCTACCTCTGCTATCGTTAATGTACTGCTCACTGTGTGTGTGTGTGTGTGTGTGTGTGTGTGTGTGTGTGTGTGTGTGTGTGTGTGTGTGTGTGTGTGTGTGTGTGTGTATATGTGTAATTTAGGTGAGTTGGTATGTGTCTATATATATGTAAGTTTAAATTTTTGTTTGCCATTGATGTAGGCTTATTGCAGCAGGCTAGATCTCAGATCACTGACTTTAATGAGCTTGCTCTTTCTCTCTCTCAGATACACACACTGTCCTTCCTTTCTAAGGTAGTCCGAGTCATAATCCAAAACATTTGTAAACCATGTCTGAACAAGCATGTATGCAAAGCGGTACAACGTCAAATTGTTACAAAAAACACTACAAAAACACATCTACTGCTGTTACAAAGCCCTTCTAGTTGTCAGTATATGTGCAGTCATTTTTGTTCTTCTCCGCCAGTAATAAATATCTTGTCTGAGGGCAACCAGATGTTCCAGCCAGCCCTGGTCTTGTTAACAGGGGCTGGGGCAGCGTTGAGCTGTGGTGTTAAAATTTAAAAGGCTTAAGTTTGGCCTTGAGAGCGCTATCACTGCTCCACTTAATTGCCTGGGTGCAGCCAGAGGAGCAGAGTTCAGCCGGTTGTGTGGCGGAGAAAGTGAAAGTGCCACGCTACTGAATTATAGATGAGCATTGAGCAATCACATGCGTACATAAGCTAGAAAGTGTATAAGTATGTATACATGCTTGGATGCCCACAGACACATCTCCCTATGGGAGCATACGTAGTGATGAAAGTTTGTCTAAGGTTCTGTAACTTGGTTCTTTTGCCAATTTTACTTTATTAGCACTCCAACGTTATGTCTGTATTTCTTCCTGGAAACTTTCTACATTGGCAAATGATCTGTGGTGGAGGGTCACCACTGCACTGATGGTGAATGACGTGAACAATTAAAAAGGTCTTGAAAGGTTTTGTAGGAAACAAGAAACAAGTTTGACGTTCCAGTTTGATTCACATATGACACCACTTTGCATGTAGCCATAGAAACCCATGGTTGCATGGTTACTCACTCGACTGCATATTTACGGGTGTTGGAACGGTGGGTTTGTGATGCAGAGAGGAAGGGAAATGGAGAGAGAGGAACAGATGGTGTTTGAGAGGAGGTGAGACTTTTGGTCATCCTGTCCAGAGCCTGGTGAGATCGGCCTGTTGTACTGTTTTGTGATACGCTTAGAAAGAGAGAGAAGTGTGGTGGAGCAGTGAGTGCGTCTGTGTATGTGAGCAAAATACAGTAAGACAGCTCAGACTGGCTGTCTAAATGTAATCCATAAACCTTGTACTTTCAATAGTGCTGAAATGATTTGGTAAATGTGAGGATTTGCTGCATTCCCTTCTGTCTCATGTCACTGTAATTGTAAAATACCTTTTGAGATTTCTACTGTTAGTCAGACAATTTATAAAACCTTCTCAAATCCAATTTTGTAATTAGATAAGAAGAATAAAAGCAAGCCTCCCTTTCCAAAGAAGGCGACATTTTCGAGATACCTGATAACATTGCTGTTTGCCAACATTCAGTTTGGTTCTTGGAGCACGCATTTCAGACTCCATTGCCGGTGTAAGCGACACGATTGTGTTTGAGAGCATTTGTTCTACATTGTGTGTCCACCTGCCTGTTCTGTTGACCCACACTGATGCCGTGTTGATCCCCTCTCACCTGGATAGCCCTGCTTTGCTCTCTGTAACGAGCTGTGTATATTTGGAAACATACAATTTCACATTAGCAGCGATGACAAGAGATAATGGGCCTATGGTGTGTTTTTTGTTGAAAAGGGTAAACACAGGCACCCACACACACAAACACTTTCATGTAATCACACACTGATGCTGGGCTCCCCTCCAAGACCCGGCCGTGAATCACAGGCGAGGAACAAAAGACTTTGCCGTATGGCTTGTTAGTCTTGGAGCAGAGCTAGTTAGCTCTCGTCCTTGACATATAGATATGGATACACAAACGTGCACACACAAACGCACAGTTGGGGGTGATAGCCTGCATCTCTAATACCACAAAGTGTATCTGTGTGTGCACCCTTTAATTGGATTGCCACGGTGCCCATGTGTAGATGTTTAGCTGTTTTGTGTGTTCATGCAAAGACTCCAGGCTATAGCAAAGGTGTTTGTGTGTGTGTGTGTGTGTGTATATGCAAGGAGCTTAATGGCTAAGCCTGTGTCAGGCCGGTGAAAACATGGTCATTCATATGGTAATAACCAGGCAAAGAAGAAGACAATAAATCTCTCCACATCCTCTGAGACCGCACATAGCAGATCCCACAGAGCTGGGAGCTTCAGATGGGACACCATCCCACTCGTATCTCAAACACCCGGGACGCAGGGTTTCTCTCCACAAAGGTGGACTCTGGACGCTCTGTAAGCTGCCTCCGCCAAGTAGGTGGTAGCCATAGTCAGTAGCGTTACTTCTATATTAGATCAGTAGGTTTAAGTTATGTTTTTGATCGTTGTCACTGTGTCTGTGTGGTTTTATATGGAGGACAAAAAAGGAAGTCATGATGATCTGGCAGGCATTTGGCCCATATTTGTCTTATGCATTTTTATAACAAAAAAGGCTACATTTAGCAAAGAAGTGTAATTTCCACCCCTATATTAATCAGAGCCTTCATCTGTGATAACATTAGCTTCCTGCTTGGGTTATTTAACAGGTCCCCTGAGGAATGTAAAATAATCGGACTGCATGCGGCATGTTTGGCTGAGCACGTTGAATAGCATCTGGACAATTGCACAAGATTTCCCATCAGGCTATGCTGTGTTTTAGACATGAATTGAGACAAATTAGATTGTTTCGGTTTGAGAATAGAGCTGTGATGCTCTGAATGGAGGGACTTTGCGCGACTTGATTTCTTGCTCCTCAAAACCGCAATGAGGAACATAACAACCCAGCACACAGTCTGGTTTCAGCCTCCGAATCATGTCACTTAACAGTGGGGGTCGATCGGTGTGTGAAGGCTGCTTCCAGCTCAAGTAATAACTGCTGTAGATTTCATTCATTTTCTCTGAGAAGTTTTTAAATGAGGACAAGTTAGATGGAGCACCAGTTTCAGACTAAGCTATTCATTAGCAGCTAGTTAGGCACTAGTCTTGCTTTCTGTGCTGATCACAGCAGCTCTTCTCACTCTGTAACTACACCCTCAGCGCGGATGTGTTGGCCAAATGCTCTCTGCAGCTCAAGAGAGATGTTGAAGCTGTCACCACCAGCAGAGCTGATTTATAGGCGTGCCATCGTATAAGTGAACTGGCAGGGAGTACAGCAAGGCAGGCACTCGTAAGCTAAACATGTAAAATACAGTAGTCAGTCCATCACAGTGTAGAGAGGCAGAGCTGTGCTTGTTGGCTGTGAACAGATTCTTGTTTCATGAGTCTTTACTCTGAGGCTCCCACACTGGTCACGGCTGTCACACAGATGTCTTGCTCCACTAATCACACGCATACACTGAAGAGACACACACACACTAACACATAGGCAACATGAAAGGACTTAGACAATGAGAGAGTCTGGTCTGAAATAATCATTTTATTTCTGGACTCTCTCAAGCAGGTTGAAATAGTAAAAGAAACATTAATGTGCAAAAGACACTCACTAAAAAGAGGTTGTATATCTGATGACGTCAACAGTACAGATTAGGCCTATTGTTTCCTGCATTAACCCTCTTGTTTGTCATTGGTCAGGGTGGTTTCATTAAAATATATATGCCTATATGTACAGAGTCACTGTGTGATGTTGGATGTGTTTCTGCTACAGTCCACGTTGGTGAGATGCATGTTTACACATCATGACGCTCTGGCTGTGAGCCAGAATAGCAGCACATCGCTCAGTTATCGTCCGTCCAGGCTGGGTGTCATGTGTCTGAATGGAACCGAGATGAATATGTTTGGACCGGAGCCAGGTCTCTTTCTCTCTCTCTCGCTCTCTCTCTCTCTCTCACACACACACACACGCATATAGATGTTTGTGAGGACACTCATTGACACAACGCATTCCCTGGCCAGTTATCCTAACATTAACCCATGTGTTCTCAACTTAACCTAAAACCAAGAAACCTTTTCCTAAAACCTCAGTCCTCATCCGCAAACCTGCCATTTGATGAAGTGAGGACTTGCCAAAATGTCCCCAATTTACCAAATTGTCATTAATCAAGGCCTAAAACTCAAATTAGTCCTCACAAATTCAGATTTACAAGACCACACACACACACACACACACACACACACACACACACACACACACACACACACACACAGGTGACCAGTTCACATGTTCGTGTGTGTGTGTGTTCATATGTGAGCAATGGCTTGATCCCTCATGTGCGTATTTGCTCGAGTTGATCTGCATCTGTCTCTTTGTGAGAACTGGTGCAAGCATTGCACATGTGTGTGTGTGTTCCTTTGATGTGTGTGCGTACAGTATCAGTGTTTATTTGTGACTGTTAATTATGGCCCCCCTCTTGTCTGCTCCCCAAATCAGTGCACAGCTGCAGGGCCCCCTGAGTAAGGCAGCGCTGCATCTAATGTCTTATTATTCACGCTGTCTGTCTGCTCACCAGCCATAGAGAGCCTGGGGGATAGAGGGGGATTTTTGGCTGTGTGTGTGTGTGTGTGTGTGTGTGTGTGTGTGTGTGAGTGTGTGTGCATATGTGATGAGGGGGTTATGTATTAGCAAAGTGGTAATGGAGGGTTCGTTCAGTCTTCTAATTCGTTGGCACTACTTAATTAAAAGCGATACGACAGTGTGATTGGAGCAGTTGATGGATGGAGACTGAGAGATGCCCAGGCGCTTTAGGATCAGGGATATAAGTGTGTGTGTGTGTGCGCGCATCAGCATGTGTCTGTGTGTCTAGTGAAAGAAAGAGGAAGTCATTACCTTTTAATCATATCCTCCTTTATTCCTTATCCTTTTTTTCCTCCTCTCTCTTTTCTTTCCTCATCCCCCCCTTCTGTCTCTAAATTCTCCCTAAAGCCTCCTCCAGTTTGGCCCAGACCCCCCCCCCCCTCCTTTCTCCAGCTGGTTCTCAGTGTCAAGCTCCTTGTCATCTTCAATCAACCCCTCTTTTCTGCAACACTTACCCTTTTTTTCCTCCCGTCCCTGACTGTCTTTAACCTTCCGGTAGGATGTGTGTCACATAAATGATCCTACACTGTGCCTTCATGTCATTCAGTATGACTCCAGCTGTACAAAAGAATAAGTCTGTAGTCACATATTTGTTATAGCCTTGAGGAGGTTACATGACATCTCTTGGCTTTATTGAAAGGTATTGTACTGCTGTGTTACGCTAGCTGGGAGCTACATTTAGCGTGTGACTTAAAATGATTTGACCTGGAATCAAATCAAGATGGAAACTGGTCCAGGACTCCTGCCATGTCGTCTACTCCTTGCTACATCAATGACTGTGTGAATACATACTCTAATTTACAAATAGAAACCCTTATGCAATGTGATGCAATTGTCATTTACTTAAATTGGAGGTGTTCAAGCACAAAATATAAAAACATCAATATAATTCAGCATTGCAGTCCAGTGCAACACCAAACTACAACATCTAACATTCAACAAGGCATAATATGTATACAGAGCATTTCTACTAACCCAACCACTGTTGGTTTAGAGTTGAATCCATCAGTATATGATGCTTAAATCCCTGTATATTGAATTGTACCTGTATATCTGTCGCTGATGTGTGCTGACATCATTCTAGCCCTCATGTTTCTGTTCAGCACTTCAGCCTGTTAAGTTTACAATGCTATAAAAATGGACGTGAATAAAATTAAACATTATAAATAATTTTTAAAATTTTGATTATTTTCATTATTGAGTAATCTGCTGGTTATTTTCTTGATTAATCGTTAGTTATAAGTTTCACAAAGGTAAAAAATTCTCTATTGGACTTCATTACATTGTAAAGGTTTTTATTTTTCCTCTCAGTTTATACGGTGTTTAACGTGTGAGTAGCCTCTGATCATGTGAGCTTAAGCCGACATACAGAAGGTGACTGCCCACTAGTCCAAGGTGACATGTAGTCCATCTCAGTCTTTAGAAACAGAGGAGACGATCTGTTGTGTGTGGGTGTTTGCAGGAGTGTTTGTGCAGGGACAGTAGTGTGTGTGATAGCAGGCAATAATTGAGCCTAATTATATGCAGCTATTCATTGAAACTTACTGCCATAGGGTGAATAGGTCTCTAATTTCTAAAATGAAATAGTAATGCCACATCAAAGTGCTCTTCATCACAATAAGCCTAATCTTATCCCAGCGTAGCTTCTCCTCCACTCTAAAATACATGCTAAATTTTTTCGAGGTGCAAATTACAGTAGAATTACTGCCATTAGAGGTTATAGACAATGTGCCCAAATACTGTCCGACAGGTTTGATCTGGTGGTTGTGTGGTTACATCCATAATCCAGCACTGTGTTTATAAATTACTTTGCTTCTTTATTTTTCAGCTGCGGTTTTTGTAATGTTGTAGCAAGCATTAGCTCTAATGCTGCGGTTCCCAGCATCATTGTGGAAGCTTCTTCTTGACGGTGAAACAAGGCTTGCATGCTGTGTAACTTGACCTGCATAAACGTGTAGTAACAGGCTAACGAAGCTTCCTCCATAGTTCTTGTACAGTGTGTGTGTCTGTGTGTCTTTGTGTGTGTGTGTGTGTGTGTGTGTGTGTGTGTGTGAGAGAGAGAGAGAGAGAGAGAGAGAGAGATTGGTATGTGGGAAGGTGGGGGGCAGGGGTCTGCTTTGACACCCTAATCCTGCAGCCTAGGTTGGCTTTGTGTGGAGACTTTAGCTTGGAGGAGAGAGGGATGGGAAGTGAGAGAGCGAGAGAGAGAGAGAGAGAGGGTGCGGGAGAAGGAGGGGGTGGCAGGGGCAGTCGATTGAAGAAGGGGGGAGTCAGTAGTGCGGGGTTTGAGAGAGGGCGAGAGGGAGGGGAGTAATGGGAAAGGAGAATGAGGGAGATGGGGTTCGTTCATTCTTCTGCTCTCACTATGAAAGGAAACAAAGGATGCTGAAGGTCCTGACTTATGACAGCAGGACTTCTTAGAGTTTGCCTGTTAGCTGGTTAGCCTCCGCTGACCTGACAGCCTGTACTCTGTCACCGGCCTCTCCTTCTCCCTCCATCCGCCTCTCTCTCTCTCTCTCTCTCTCTCTCTCTCTCTCTCTCTCTCTCTCTCTCTCTCTCTCTCTCTCTCTCTCTCTCTCTCTCTCTCTCTCTCTCTCTCTCTCTGTCTCTCTCTCTGCTGAGGACATCTCATCGCTGCTCTGCTGGCTTCCCTGGCTTCTTCTGCATGTGAGTTATTCTGTCTGTGTCTTGTGTGTGTTAAAACAATTTAACAGGGGACTTCTGTGGTCATTGCACACCATACTTTTACTATTCTTCTTTTCTGCAGCTTGGTTAGTGTTTTTTGTCATGTAGACAAACTAAAAAGCTAGACATGTGGTTGAATCTGTGGTGTGCTCTTTCTCCATCTCCCCCTCTCTTTGCCTCTTTTTCATATCTCTGCTGATTTTTGTCTTTAGCAGTAACAGGTACATTTTCTGTCCGACACAAGCTGTGAGCAGCACAGGTATATGCCCATATATATCCTCTGGGCTGCAATAATGAGAGAAAAAATGCACAGAGCTGACCATGCACACTTGAAATAGATCTCTGCTAGTCCTCAAATAAACTGTCCGCTGCAAATATGCAATTGAAAAATTACAAGATTTCAGCGCCTGTCTAGGGTAAAGCTTAATCCAAATGTATAAAACTAACATTTTTATGCCGGAGAGCTAATGCTAAATGACAGCTGGCTACATCTGCTTTTGTTGGCGTCAACACACAAGCCTTGAAAGCAAATGCTGCCCTGCCTAAATATTTAGCTGTGGTTTTCTGAGGCTGAAGGGCAGACGGCTTGGTTGCTGGCTTGGCAGCAGTGTTGGCACATTGTGGGTCAGCCTGGCACAGGAACTGACATTAAGGGTGGGTGGGGCCGCCTTGCTAGCTGTCTGTCACTTAGGAAAAGAGGGTGGCCGTGTGGCAAAGACATGAAGGGTTTTATTTCAGGATAAAAAATTATTTTGGACTATTGATTAGCAGTGGCAGATATGCACTAACTGCATTATCTCGATATTGATATGTTTATTAATGTATAATATATACATTTAAAATGTAGATTTAGAGTCCGATCTAAAATTGAACTTATGTTATGATTAATTTTAGAGCTGACTTAATCAGCAACTATTTTGGCAATAAATTAATCATTTAAGTATTTTCTTTAATCAGAAATTAACTAAATGTCCTGATTCCACCTTCTCAAATATGAAAATGTGTAGGATTTCTTTGTCTTCTATGATAATAAGCTGAATATCTTTGAATATTAAGCAATTTGAATAAGTCACTTTGAGCTTTAAAAGATTATGATGGGCATTTTTCATTTTAAGACAGACCAAAAAAGATTTACAGACAATGAAAATAATTAGTTGCATCCCCAATTCATTTAGAAATCATGACTGGGAAACATGATGTCTCAAACAATACAATACGTTATAATATAACCTAGCCCTAGTGTTGCTCATTGTGGTAGACTCAGACAGTTTTCCCTCATAGCTCCACACACACACATGCACACACACACACACACACACACACACACACACACACACACACACAGACCCTAGCTGTGGGTTCTGTTTTTAAATAGGCAGCCAGCAGGAGAGGAAAACACACACAGAAGCAGGGCTTTAGATATTGAAACTATTGCTCTGTGACTGTCAAGCCCTTGCTGCTGATATTACTGTGTGTGTGTGTGTGTGTGTGTGTGTGTGTGTGTGTGTGTGTGTGTGTGTGCGTGATACCCTTGGAGATAGTTGAGAGCAAGAGTTGTCATCCCTGTCTGGCTTTCTACACCTAAAAGAAGAGAGAAAATGTGTCTGACCATGTGGCTGTATAAATCTTCAGTTTTACTCATCAGCCTCACACACTAAGTAAAGCCAATGGCACCATCTTCATTCAGAGATTAATTATTTTGCTGGCTTGTAGAGGAATGTGCTGGTGTTTCAGTATTTCCTTCCTGACTGAAGAGTATCCATCTGGACAGATGCAACGTAATTCTCTAATGGGCCTCATTGAAGGAACAGCTACACTCAATAGCCCTGACCGATGGCTATTGAGTGTAGCTGTCAATAGCCATCAGTCAATTATAGTCAATGAGACAAAGCAGAGGACGGCAGGCTCTGTTGCTGTCACTGTTCAGAGTGTCACAAGATTGACCGTCTCTCTTTCGAAATTGGATTCAGTGCCAGGTGAGAGGAATGTTTACGGTAACAACATTGTGCCGGATAAAAGTGCCTCTCGTCTCTGGGAAATAAAATCTTGTCACTTCAGATGGCTGAAGACTAGTGCCAGAAGACTAGCATCAATACCCCTAAAAATGTGGAATTTAGACACAATACCCCTCTGTTCTTTCTATGTTTTGTTCCCTTCAGCAAGAACTGCTGCAGGTAATTAAAAAGAGGCAGTGGACAGTGAGCCCTCGAGGGTTGAGAGGAAGGTGAAGAGGTTAGAGTGAAAGGATGGATGCAGGCTGAGGAAAGAATAACCAGTCTTCCAGCTGAGATGATGTTCTCTAACCATCATGACATGAGAAATGCATCTCTCTCTCTCTCTCTCTTTCTCTCTCTCTCTCTCTCTCTCTCTCTCTCTCTCTTCTCTCTCTCTCTCTCTCTCTCTCTCTCTCTCTCTCTCACCCCTCCATCGTGTTTCGGTTCATCTCCCTCTTTGACACATTCATTCTCAGTTTTTATTTACTCTACCCCACCCACCCCCTCTCCCCCCAGGTGCTTGTTTGGAGATGTACCCTTTCCCTTTTCTTTACAGCTCAATTACATGGCAAAGCCTGTAGTCAGCGCAGAAGAGTGAAGGGGGTCAAATAAAGTGCTCCCCACTCTGCTGTAAATATAGTATAAGCTACAGCTTGTCCCTTGTGACTGTGTAATTTGGCATAGGTGCTAAGCTTCCCTTCAGTCCTCCTTCCATCTCTCTCTTTCCCTACATCCCACTCTCCTCCCCCCCTCTGTTATTCCCCAGGTGGCAGGCCACATATTGACCTTTGAACCCTCCCATTTTTATCTTATGGAGGCACTCAAGGCTCAAACAGAAAGGGGAAACAGAGTGTATGTCTGTGAATACGTAAAATTGCACACACACAGATATTTGTGCAAGCATATGCAAACACACTTGTTTATACACATTTGCACAGGAAATATGGTGATCCTTTGGTGCCTCAGACCTTTTTGTTTTGCTTTTTAAGATTCGGAGTAAGGGCCATTGTTTACCACTGAATGCTTGAGTCCATTCCTCCATATTTAATGACAAAGCTGTTTGTTCTCAGATCAAAAGATTAGCTTCACTGAGACATGACTTGATGGATCAGTGTGTGCTAGGGGCCGCTCGGCCACCAAGGCCGCTAGCCAGAATTTGGAGCCGCCGCAGAGAATAGCCCTCTATTGTGTGTGGTTGTCAGGCTGGTTGGCTGCTGTGGTGCGCACACTGAGACGCGCTGGCATGCGCACAGACATATACTGAACACACATACAAACAGAGACACTTATCACCAGAAAGAGTCAGTGTCAGGTCAGCCGGCTCGGCCTGTGGACAGCGCTGTATTGTTGCTAGCCTCCAGCTCTCCTGGACATTTAACAGTGCAGGCATTGAGCCGTTACTGGTGACTCAGGACCAGCGGGCAGCGCGGCAACCAGTGTGACCAACAACACCTGCCTTCACACTGCCACACTGTTGTGTTCAAGAGGCTTGAGATAAATCCGAGATAAATAAGCCAAAGATAAATCAAGAATATCTTGTTTAAGACAATAACTGAGTAACATAAGTAAATACGGATGTATCAATATGAAGTTGTACTGTATTTGTGTTTACAGTGTTTTTACAGTATACCCTTTTATGAATTAATACAGGTTGAACAGGTCAATAAGAAGAAAACTGCATAAAGTATTCCCCATGGTGAGATGAAGAAATGGGATAACATGGGGAGGATTTTCGTCAATTTGTTCTGTTCACATAGACTTATTGAACTTATTGCTTTTCCCTTGACCTCCACCCTGATGACCCCCGCTGAGAGCCTGTAGAGATTATTATAAAGGACTCAGTGGGATCCCTATTCATTGGACTCC
The DNA here is from genome assembly GCF_043641665.1 of Enoplosus armatus. Taxonomy (NCBI): domain Eukaryota; kingdom Metazoa; phylum Chordata; class Actinopteri; order Centrarchiformes; family Enoplosidae; genus Enoplosus; species Enoplosus armatus. The sequence goes on along the minus strand of NW_027261187.1, from coordinate 36,542 downwards.
AGTGCTAATATACAGTGGAAACTCTCACCACTGAGATCTTGCGTTTGTGAGCATTTCTAGCTTCCTGCCAAAACAATGTATATGTCATGTCAAGTGGCTGTTTGACTTTGACACTCCTTGCAGCCGGCTGTTTGACTGGCATATTTTCCACAAGGCCCTTTGTTGTCGTCCACAGCTTTGTTGCAGGTCCTTTTTTTACATCCATCTTTAGGGGTGTTAGAGCTCATCAGAGAGGTCACATATGGGAGCATAGTTATGTACATACATGGTTTGTGTGTTAGAGATGCTGTCAGTCAGCCCTCTCTGAGTGAATCAGTATGTCTTTTGTCTGCAAAAGAGCGAGCCTCCACCCCATCAGCCTCAGCCTACAACTGTGTCTGACATGCAGAAACACAGTGGCATCTTACATCCTCAAATCAACCACAAGCAGCCACAAAACACTCAGTCAGTGACCTACTTCTCCGTCTTTTAAACAGGTCCCATGTGGATATGGATGTGTTTCAACATTTTTGACATTTTGGTGACACTGTCATTTAGCGATGAGTTCAGTTTGATATGAGCTTTTATGTCACTCTGCAGATATTGTGTATTTTGCTTGTTTCTTTCTTCTTGGAAAAGGGCAATAAAAGGCCATTGCATACTCTGTGTAGTCGCTGAAGCAATTCTTGCTTTCCCAATACAAATTCTGAACTCATCTCAACTCATCATATCTGCAAATACGGTTAGCGATCCGATACCAGGTTTTTCCCAATTTTATTGTATATTTTGTATGTATTTATGTTGGGTATCATGAGGCCAGCTGTGGCATTAAAGCTGAGCTGGTGCCCCGCCGTGACTAGATGAATCTAACTGATAGTGAAAACACAGACTTCTGTAATAACATAGACAATTGAAGTGTATTTAATGTGAATCGGTCAGATTGGAGTGGGGGCAAACACCTAATAACATACTGCCAAATTGTACTGTGTCACATTATGATGACGATGATGAAGTATTTTATGAATGTGTCATGCATGCAACTATGCCCAGCCCGCAGACAAACCAAAATCCACAACAATGTGACTTTATCCTCTTACTTTTGTCAGTTTAAGGAAATCATGGTCGTCTTTTTCATCAGCATTTGAACAGCAGACATGTGGTCATCGTTGCTAGGTCTACTACACACTTTGCCAAGTCAAGTGACAATTAGCGAGTTAAGCTATAGACCTTGCTGCATCTACAGAGCCATATTATTACTTAGCCTTACACCTTCACCCTATCTCTCTCTCTGTCTCCCTCTGCTCCTTTTTTTTTCTCTTTCTTCATTTATTGTAGTTAAATTCCAGGCTTTGAAAAGCTTGTACGGTGATGTTCCTTTTTAAATAGGGCTATTAAAATAACATGCAGCTAGATCTTATTTAACAGACCGCCTTTTAATTATGTGTGGGGAGGCAACTGAGGCGGATTCAGTTCATGCTGACATCAGCGTTATTTTTACCTCTGGTAAAAACGCTGCGAGGGAAAATGTTCCAGGCGCACCAGACATATGATCTTTTAAATTCCCCTTGCCGATGTTATCATTCAAGTATTCAGTAGGAAATTTGCCATGCTACCGTATCTATCAGCCAACACATCTAACAATTGCAATGTCACTTCCTGTGTATGTGTGAGGGAGAGACATCCAGTGGGTGAGAGCTGGTCATCTGCTGCGGCAACCCTCCTCTGGTGCCCCGTGGTGACAGCGTAACCAGCCTGGCAGTGTGATCCTGAGGCACTTGTGTGCACACACACACACACACACACACACACACACACACACACACACACACACACCACCACCAGGGCACGGCTGAGCTAATGACTCATCTCTCTGCCCCCCCCCCCCCCCCCCCCCTTCTCTCTCTGTCTGTTCCTCTGTATTTCTCTGTCTCTGTCTGTACAGGGGACATCACTCAGAAGGGCTATGAGAAGAAAAGAGGCAAGCTGTTGGCACCGTACATCCCACAGATACAAGGTAAGGCACACAGGCCTGCAGGAAATTTACTGTCTAGAACGGGTTTTATCTTGGCTGCCTGTTAGCTTAGCAGTTAGCATGGTGTCCTTGCAAGAGCAAACAGAACGAGAAAGTATCTTCTAATGTTAATGATTATAGGTGTAGCTTCATTTACATATATCATATTTTACAAACCTTAGTACAGCCTGCAGACACTAGTAAAAGAAGGAGAAAAGTCATACAAAGGCAGAGAGAAGAGAAATCAAACATAAACAGCATAAAAGCAAAGCCAAAACAAATTCAGGACTTGCATATTTTTGATACCATGTGTTGTCATGAAGGAAATTGTGGAGGGTTTTGACACATTTGTACTTATCACTCATCTGGTTAGATATGTCTCTGCTGGTGTGTCCTTGATTCTTTGGATTGGGACTTTTACTGTGTTCCTGTGACCTTTGGGTCTTTTATTTATGCCATAACCCTGCACCAGCCACAAATCATAGTGTATGTAGGGGCCAAATTAAAATAAGTGCTATCCAACCAAGGCAAGGAAGACATACTGTCATCGAATTTAAAATATTAGGAGTCATAGTTTGTGTGCTGCTCTCATAATGCTAATCCTATCAAGAGCTTTTATTGATCATTGATTGATTGAAGTTACCATGTGTTACAGACTACTAATTATTTAGAGCAATGTTTTGTTTTTTAAATCTCCAGTGTTTGCGTATTTGTGCCCGCCATCCCGTGTTAGGCTTTGTGTGTTTTAGAAGAGAGGTATTAACTTTGAAAACAGGGAGGCGTGGCGTTTCCCAGCTGTATGTTACTTATTATCTGTCCATGGCTTTTGACTGTGTAGGGGGCTACATGCATTTATATATCAATTCATTTTTAGCCCCAGTAGGGCAGTCAGTCAGTCCCAGACGCCTTGGGCAAACTGTAAGGTTGAGGTGGTTTGTGGTGAATCCCAGAGAGGAGTAACTGTTTGTATGTTTCATGCTTCTCCGTCCTCTGTCCGGGGTCCATGGCAGTCTTTGGTTTGGCCTGCTATCAGAACACCAAGCCTCAGTGGAAACCAGAGTCTGGTGTGCGCCGCTCCTTCAAGGCTTTCCACTGGAGTTAGCAGGCCTGTTATTTAGCTTGGGCTGATCATCTCCTTCGTTCTCCATCTTTCTCTTGCTCCCTGTCCCTCCTTGTTATCATGGATTTATGTGTTTTCTCTGTCGTTCATTGTTGGATCCTTTCAGTCTGGATCCTAAGAAGGGAAGTGATAGATAAAGGGCAGAAACGGATGGGCTTTGGAGCAGGCAAGATTCTTCATATACAACACATGCACACCTAACAACGCATCCATCCAGCACAATGAATCAGTGGGTTAGGGTTTAGCCTAGACTGCTTTAGGTTACTACTGGGGATTACATCACATTACTGGGGGGTCAAACATTTAGGAAAAGTTAGCATGCCTCTGTGAGAATACAGGTATGTGGTGTGCCCAATCTTGAGTGATAGTTCTTTTTTTAGACGCCTACTTTTCATTTTCTGACAGTGAATGCAGTCCCAGCTCATTCAAACTGAATTTGCCATCCATTCGTTTATATTAGGCACATGTCAGATACACAACTGTGAGCTTGGTGCGAGTCATTAGCCAAGTCTCCAGGAAGCGAAACGCAGCACACGTGTCGTCAGCCACTACACCGGTAAGTGTTGGCATCAGACAGGTGCTAAAAATTCATCAGGGCTCGCTATGAACCAATAACAACATCTGCTGTGACGGAGCGCAGCTCTGATTGGCTCAGTGTGGTGTGTCTCTGAAGTGTGTTCTGCCCAGCAACCGGGTCTGGTGTCCTGGCTTGTTTTATAGACCTCTGAGAGCTAGGGAAAGGCTGTTGTGTGACTGGGCTGTCAGAGCAATATAAGGGACCAGCATATATTGATGCATTTATCCATGCTCAGGGGACGCTGTGTGTGTATGTGTGTGTGTGTTAGACATCATGCATTATGTGTCCTTAAATGTCCTCAGGCCTTATTAAACCTTGTGTAATATTTGAAACTCATGTTATTGAATAGATTTAGTTGAAGCGTGCATGAATGTCGCTCAGCATTTCAGTGTGTGCGCTGCTGCTGTCTGAGAGTTGCTGACCGTGTGGAGCTCGCTGATCCCCACTAAGCTGCCGCTGAAAAGACGGACGGGCTGATGGCTGGCTGGCTGGCTTGCCGGGTGTCTGACTGGCCAGCCAGCTAGGTGTTGGATCTAGCTGGCTGAATGTGGCGTGGTAGAACTCTGTCCTCAAAAGGCTGTTCTCTCATGGGTGTACTTGCAAAGGCAGCCACTCTGTGTAGTTCAGTAGGTCACAGGTCAGTAAAGGTTGCAGCATCCTCAAAGCTGTCCACAGTCTGGTCAAAGAGGCTTTTTGACTACACTGTTAAATTTTGGCACTCACTTGTTGATTTGTAGACTTTCTGTTATTCCACAATGTGACTATAGTTTCAGTCACATTTGACCTCCGTAAAGGATGTGTTTTCATTTTAACTTAATCAAGTTACTCTTAGTGTCTGATCACATTAGACCACCTATTCAGCTACAATTTAGAACCTCTTCTACAGTGATTCTATATGTATTTTATTATTTATATACAAAACTGTCAATCACTAGCCCATGATAGGATAGCAGCGTGGGCTGAAGTGCATGAATACAGCTGAACTGTTGTGATGTTAATGATGAGTCCCTCACACTCACTTATTCTGTGTTATCAGGTTGAATGTGTTGGAATATCACTGCTGACACTCAAAGTTATACTATTTTTATTTTATTTTATAGAAAGCACTCATCTTTGTAGCCACTTAAAACACTTCCCTTGGGGAAGTGGTAGGCATCTAACAACAGACAGACAATCCGTAAAGCTTCATACTCAGCAGAGAATGTGGGCGGTGCAGGGGTAAAGTTACCTCCACAGAGAGCATGTCATTGGAATAAATGGAATAAAAGACAAATATTTATGTAAATTAAAAGAGCTTTCTGTTTGATTTAGCTGTGTTCCCTGTATAACACCTATGTGGCGTGAACCTAAGTCTGTATTGTGTCAATAGAGACGGTTTCCTCCATGGAAACATGGCACTCGTTGGTATTGTTTATCGAGACAGCGCTACAGAACTACAGAAGCATCCTTTTAAACTATAATTCTCCTCTTTGTCCCACTCTCAGGAAAATATATCTTATAAATCTGTCGAATGTATTGCTGAGTTATAGTACAGATGCTGTTCCTTTGACAGCTTCCTGTTCCATCGTGTAAAAAGTCGTCTTTCAACTCTGCCTGAAATAACTGCTAAGGCCTTTCATTACTCAACACGGAAATACAAGCAAGTTGTGGGAGAGGCATTTCTGTAGTTAGTGTGTTCATATTACATATCAATATTACATATTCATGCGTGCATTTAGATCTTTAATGTGCATTTTCTGTCAACAATTAATGAGTCAAGAAGTTTACATTTACATCTTACATACTTCAAATACATCAGTAATGAGAGCGTGAGAAGTGAAGTGAAACCAATGGTAGAAGACTACTAATAGAGCTCAAACCGTGACCCTCCTTCAGGCGGCAGTCCTGGGTTTCCCCTCTGATGCTAAAAACTAGTTACTTAATGAAGCTCAAATGAGAATTGCATAAGCCAAAGGATGAATCACTGCCTGCGTCACGCAGAACACAGAGGGGTTGACGGGTTTGAGAGTTTGATAATTTTAGAATGCTCCAGTTTGAAGATGTTGTCTTTTTGACATTCATGGTGCTTAATCACCTTCTTTCTGTTACGTCTGTATAATTTGCATTTCCTTCCCCTGGAAAGTTGGAAGGCAGCTGGAAGCCTGCGAAAGAGGCTGGATTAATTAAAGTGAATACTTTCTCAACTCCAAGCTACTGTATTAGAAGAAAGCAGCCTAAATAGAGATTACCATTAAGCTTGTGAATACTTGATCTGGTCGAGCAATATTCAGCAGCGTTGCTTGATGTCCAAGGCACGTACCTCAAAGAGTATATGTGCTCATATTTCTAATATTGATAGTTCTGCTTTTGAGCATTAGAAGAAGATGACTTTTGTTTCTGTCCTGTTATAAACTGTCCTCTCTCCGCTTTGTGTCTCTGCAGGTGTAGATCCTTCTCTGCAGATTGACAACAGGATCCAGGCCTCCTCGCAAGCCGTTCTCCAAGGTCCCAAACACAACAAGTCCCGGGCGGCCAACACCCGGGATGAACGCTTCAGATCTGGTAATCATGTGTCCATGCTGAGAGTTTTTAATGTCTGTTGCTCTTCTTCTTTCATGCAGCAGCTAAACTGTGTTAATGTGTTCTCTTAGATTTGCACACAGAAGCCGTCCAAGCAGCTTTGGCAAAGTACAAAGAGAGGAAGATGCCAATGCCCTCCAAGAGACGATCTGTGCTAGTTCAGTCTTCTGTTGAGGCATGCACCCCGCCAGGTGAGACCTCAGTTCCTATAAACTCACTGTTCACAAAGGGCAGAGTTTATCCTGTTCTCACACAGACTAGATTTATGCTTGCGCTGGGTTGTTTACATGTGTTCCCATGAGCATTGGTGTGTAGGATGCTGACACTCTGTTGTGTCCAGTGATCAAAGATGATGTCGCCGAGCATTTGCTACTGGAAAGAAAATGTGCAGTTTCATGAATGTGTCCATTCTTTGTGACTATAAAGGACTCAGTTCTTTCACCGTTGTGTTCAAAGGCAGCCCTTCCCACATGAGTTGCATAATGGATGCATAATCAGATTTTTAACATAGTCTCAAAATGTCAGTTTGCATTGTATGGGCCAGTTCATTTTTATTTTTTTCATTTTACTGCGTTCTGCAGCTTCTTTTTGTGGAGATTTTCAAGGCACAAAAATCCCCTTTTGTGTTGTTAGTTTTGCCCAAATATTTCCTAAAGAAAGAATTTCATCTTCCAATCGGTCAGTAAGATATTTGTGTAAGATTTAATGATAGAAAACATGCCAGTCTCTTAAACACTGCAGTGGCTTTATCATTGTGTATAAGAGCTAATTGGTGGGAGGCCTTAGAGCCTCATGTCTTGGGTAAAGAGAGAGGACACAGCGGTTGAGTGAGTAACCGGATTAAGAGCTCAGACATTGGGGTTTGAACAGGGGAAGGAGGGGGACTCTTCATGGTTGTTTTCAGTCACTCTGAGTGATCTACTGTAATCTGCTGGGATAAGGTGCATAAGTAGGACTGACAGGTGCACAAAATCACATACTGTACATATAAGACAATCTGGGGCTGTGCTACTTTTTCAAGGCAGCACACAGTAGTATGGTTTTGGTTGTAGTTATTTCAACATTTTGTCTGAGATTTGATTTTAAATGGTAGACTTCATGATGTTACATTAGCAAAAGTTTATCAGGGGCCATAATGGTACAAAAGCCATTAGTGGAGGTAATATGGAGTAATATTTTGATGACCAGGTACCAGTATTGTTGGTATCTGTATTGAACGCACATGCACACTGATTAACTTTCTCCTTTTCCATCTCTTATCTTGCTAATCTGCAGTGGCTGGTTTACATCTGGTCACACTACGTGTCTGACCACTCCATGTCTGATTGTGAAGAACCAGTAGTAATGTGAGCAAAATCATTTTCATACTGCCAGACCTGTCATTCAATACAATGTGGCATGATTGGATGGTGTAAGCCGTATTCAAACATACAGTAAGTATGTAGCCCATGTACAGACCAACAGTTCCAATATATACAAAACTTTGGAAGTAATACATGGAAAACATGCAAAAACCACGTTGATAAATGGCTAGTCTGACTCACCGGATGTAGGCTCTTGGGATAAATCAGCCGGCGACTATTTCAGTCAGAAATCTCCTCCCCTTTGCTATCTGCGTGTTACCATTTTGCAAGGACTTGGCGTCGCCCAAGACGATTGTGATTGGTTTAAAGAAATACAAACAAGCCAGAGCGTTTTTTCCCCTATCCCAGAATGATAATGGGTTGAGCCAGACCTGTGGGAAGTGTGGAGATAGGTCTGGCTATGTGAGACTAATAAATGGCTGACATTAAAGCTCTTCTCCGATGTATTTTTGTCAGTCAGTCTGTCGATCCACCGTGTTGCTCCAGACTGAAATATTTCAACAGCTATTGGATGGATTGCTATTGAACGGATTGCCATAAAATTTGCTTCAGACATTCATGGTCCCCCTCAGCATGGATTGTAATCACTAAGGTGACTTTTCATCTAGCATCATCATCATCATCAGGTCACCATTTATAGTTTGGTTTAGAACCAAATACCTGCAAAACTAGTGACATTCCCATCAGCCTCAGCTATACTTTGTGTTTATAGTGCTAATTAGCAAATGTTAGCATGAACATGCATGAACGTGGTAAACATTATACCTGCTAAACATCAGTATATTATAAGCACCGCTGTGCCCAAGTACAGCCTCTTAGTCTTGCTTTTAAGTAATCAGTAAAAGTGATTTACCATTTAAACTATAGAATAACTGAGATGTCAGCCTATCTGCTACTGTCTCTGCTTCGGTTTTCTCTCTTTTATGTCCCTCCCTTCCTCCAAATCTTCCATCATTGCCTGTCTTTCTCTGACTCACTCTTCACTATCTATTCTTGTTTTTGTCTGCGTATCTGTGACTAATACCTCTTTTTCTCTTTCAGTTTCTTTCCCATTCTTTCCACCTCTCTATTTCTACTTTGCATGTGTTCTCTGACCCCGTCTGTCCTTCTTCCTCTGCGTAACTGTGTCAAGGTTACTGAGATAGGGAGAGAGATTGGAGAGAGGCAGAGGAATAACAAACAGAATCATTAATGTGAGATAGCCCTCATGAGTGTGCTGGTTGTAGAGACATAAAATTTTAGCTTGTTATAATCAAACCTCCTCCAGCCTTCCATTTTAGGCCTCCGCAAGGCCACGAGGAAGCTTGTGGAAAGCAAAAGTGATTTTGATATTTTCTCAATTGACGGACTTTACTTGATACTACACACTGCGAGTGATTAGGAGGCCGATTAATCACATGAAGGCTCATTAGTTTGGAGAGCATCATCAGGCACACACAGGCTTAATCTGTTTTCTAAACGTCTCTCTCTCATCCTCTCAGTGCGCTTGGAATACGTTTTCCATATTAATAAAGCTTTGTTTTGTTAAGTATGCTCAGAGACTTTGGTGTAATATTTTGAGACGTGTGAATGAGCACTTTTTATGGGTGCTGCAGAGCAGACACTGCTGTTTACTTCGTCAGTGATGAATAATGGGGGAAAGTGTGACCTTTCTTGGTAGTTTTGTTGCTGTTACAGTTGTTGTTTATACCTTGAGTATTTCATTTTCTCAAGTGGATGATGCCTAAGACTATTTAGCCCTTTCATTGCACTCGGTTCTCTGTAGAATACAAATCTCAGCTCTTGTGTAACTTTGGCGATCCTGTCGAAGGAACAGACATTTCTGGGAGCTTGGCAGATGAACTGGAATGTGTTCATTTTGAATGATCCTTACCTTTGCTTTGAAGTTGTTCCCGTTTGGGCTATTTTTGCCGAGACCAACTGCTCACAGTTGCCTCAAGGGAGAGACAGTCAAATCATCAGTGCCTGAGTTTGAGTCCAAGCATTAATAACTTAAGCACACACTACACTTTTCTTTTGGCTAGACTATTTCAGTTTGTGTATGTATTGTGTGAAAGTATAAATAAAAGTATTTTTGCACATTATTTTGAAGCAACATCTTCAAGCAGGAATACCAGTATCAGTTAGGTAATATGTAAATGCACTGACACACAGAAATCTCTCGCATCTTGAACATCCATATTTTTGAGGACTATAATTCAACATACATAAGATGTAAAAGTTCTTATAGCTACCTAGTTCTCTAGCAATACCTGTTGTACATTCTGTTATTTTTTGTATAGTTTATAACATAAATACTTCTTTTAAAAACAAGCATCGCTCATCCTAACAACTTCCATCTCCATTAAAATCATCTGGCCATCCCACTGGCTTATATATACTCTCACCAGTATGTATAAGTAGAATAATGTATCATCAGCCTATCATCTAAATCCTGCAGTCTTCCATTACCAACAGCCCCATGTCTTTGTCCACTGTTGTGACGCTGCCCTGTCTTGACCTGTCAAACACAGACACCTCCTCAGCGTCGGAAGACGAGGGCTCGCTGCGCCGGCAGGGACGTCTGGCCACCTCCACGCCCTACCAGGGCCACGGCCACCCAGCCGTTGAGCACTGGTTTAACCGTGTCATCCAGGGTTCGTCCACCTCATCCTCCGCGTCATCCACCTCATCCCACCCGGGAGGGAGATCCGTCACCACCACCAACACCACTGCCCACGCAGCCCTCAACGCCAACGCCGCAGCTACCGCATTGGCCGACCTAATGGCACACACCCAGCTAGGTCAGTGACACACACGCAGTCGCACACGCCATCACATTTTGGTTGGCCGGTCTTCTATGTTCTTGTCCCCTTTTAATTGATGCAGCGCTTTCATCCAGTTAGTCCAGAGGTGAATACGTTTTGCTCAACGTTAATCAAACTCTTCATGCTGCGCGGAGAATTGTAAAAATTAGTGTAGTGTGGTTGCGAGCTGAAATAGGAAGGTGTTAACTAGAGAGATAATGATAATGTTTTCATGTCAAGCAAGGAAACAGTATATACAGAGGTTTAAAATTGTTTTCACTGTTCAAGTGTGCTGGTAGAAGAATCCTGATTTAAGTTTCATACTTTAAGAAGCCTGCAGAAGGAGATGTCTGTATGGTTTTGAAATCCTCCATCTAAATATATACATGAATCAGAGTCTGCAGACATTTTTTTACTTTTTCCATTGTTTTACATTTGCTGATATCAGCAGACGTGTGGTGCGTTCCATTATTGCCAGCCAATCAGAATTTCTGTCATCTCAAAGGTGACATCTTAACCTGCATTATGTTGCTCCAACTGTTTTTCTCAGACAGCGGTGTCTCACACATCTGCTGCAGCCGAGGCCATATCTCCCTCCAGATACACAAAAGCCCTTGATGAGGCAAGACAAAGAGAACCAGCAACAGAGTTTTAATTCAAGTCTCTCTAATTAGTCGTCCACGTCTGCCATCTCGCCGTCATTCAGTCATGTGAAAACTTCCCTGTCAAAGCTATTCGTTCCACGTTGCCATGCGAGTGTCACAAGCTAGTTAATGAGATTCAGTGGATTTATCTCCGTCCGTCTCTCCTCAGCCGCAAAGTGAGATGGTGTCTTGCTTGAGTGTGTGTGTGTGTGTGTGTGTGTGTGTGTGTGTGTTCGGACTTGTTGCTGGCAGAACGATATCCTATTAGGATGGAGCTGTCTGATTTCTGCCCAGCTTGTCTCCCCTCAAGGTTGCTGTCATAAAGTAGCAGCGGTGACTGGTGGTGAATGGAGCTGTAAATACATCTCCCATGTTATCCCGTTCCTTGGCCCCTCAAACTCTGGTCCTGTCTGTCGTCAGTCTTCACTTCAGCAATAGACAATGACTAGCTGGCCATCATACATGAGCATATTTTAGGGTAATGTGGATGCCAATGACAAAACATGACCTTTGGTTTTGAAATCACATGTGTGTTATTTATAGTGAATGCAATTCATGTATAAGATATTTGGTGCTTTGGTGGGGAACCTCAGCTCTCAGGGTGCAGTTCTCCATAACCATGATTTACAGCAGTTGTTTTGGTTCCAACAACACAGTGTTGCCATTGCACTTTAGTGTTAAAAGCACCTATACTCCCTGGCCACTTTATTAGGTACACCTGTAAAATCTAATGCAATCCAATACAACAGCTGGGCCATATATTCCACCTTTACAAAGGTGATAATGTTCAGCTTTGACTGAATGGAGAGGTATTATTTTAACTATATGTTTATTATAGCATATAGTTGTAGCATGGCCAGGCGTTTTCGTGTTTTCCACCAGGGTTACTGATTTGGTTTGAAGAAGTCTTGGCATTGTGTTATTAACTGATCTGTGAAACTTCATCCTTTTTAGAGTTAAACACAAGAAGGGAGGGACAAATGGAGGCCGCCACAATGTCCTCAGGCTTTCGTGTTAATCATACTACACAGACATCTTGTTCTCTCTGGATACGTTACTCGCTGAGGGGAATGTATCAGCTCAATAGAATCATTCATTCATTATCATGGCAGGTTGTGAAAGTGGAGGTAAAATGTGAAATCTCTCCACTTGCAGATGACTTTTAGCCTCTCACTCAAATTCCTGCGCTGTCAGATCAGTTTGTTTGCAAGCTCATGAAGTAGATTTTCATTTAGCAACGATAGCCCGAAGTAGGCCTGGCGTTTGACCTTTTCACCCCCGACACCCCACTCATCACAGATAACCACTCGGCGCCCCCCGACGTGACGGGGCTGTCAGAGCGCTCCTCGCTTCATGCGGAGCGGCCCCAGGTGGCCTCAGTGCGAGGCGTTTCCCGCGGCTACAACCACCACACCAGCGTCATGGAGACTGCAGATGGTGAGTTTCCTGCTCACACACACATAAACACAGTCACCTCCCTTTCCCTTTCTCCCCTGCTGTCTGTCCCTCTGTCTTCTCCTTAGTCAGTCTGCCTGTCAGACTGGCACAAGCTGCTGACTGACCCTCTTGTGTTGCCATGGTAACACTGCACCTTTCCACCCCCCCACCCCCCAAAAAAAGCACCTTGTTCCTGCCTTAATGCTAAGTATTTAATTGACACTAGTAACAACACATTTATTAATGATTTATTATTTTTGAGTCTTAAAAAGGCAAAGGAAAGTCTTCGAGTCAGGGTTGTAAACCAGATCATTAGAGGTGATTCTTGTGCTCGGTTCTTGTCAGTGCATAAAATTAACAGCCTCCAAACATCAGTCATCACTCAAACAGCACAGTCTAGTATGCACCCAATAATGCCAGCAGTTTCCAGATGGGCCATCGCAGATATTGACATAAATGCTGTGCAGTGTAGAGATTGCATGTGTCATTTCAGTGCATAAAATGTAAATTTAGCTGGTAATTTGTTTGTGGTATTAAATCAATTTAGGGTTAGGGTTGATGTGTAACAAAAAATGTTTTTACAGTATAGGTTAGTATAAGTTTATTGACTTCAGAGAGTTGCCATAGATGTCAATCTGTCTGACCAGCTGAAATGCTGCTTTGAATTAATGTCCAATGTGTTAATAAGCCAGCAGCCAGAAAGCTGGAACACAGTTTGAGCAGAGCTTTACCTTCCTGCCATCCATCCTCTGCCATTAAGAATGGGTGCGTTGTCTGGGTTTTCGCTGCTAATGAATGCTAAACCAACACACCTGGCTGACCCATAAAGGGGAAGGGATTTGTTAAATCTATGGATTTTTTAAAAGATGTAAACGGTGTCATTTTTATCCCTACTGTCTGGCTGTTTGATGTTCAAGATGTTTCACACCAACACCTCCTATGCAACTTTTCCCACATGGATCATTTAAAAAAATGCACAAAATCAGCACAAAATCCTATCTTTGTTGTTATGGTGCAACAACAGCAGTCTGTGTCTGAGCGCCTCTTAAGCTTACTCTCACCTACGTCTGGCTGCTGGTAAATTTCTCTATCACACATTCACACACACACAAATTTAGCAGGACTGTTTCATTGACATCCTGATGTGTCTCTCCTCCAGGCTGTGAATGGAGAGGTGAAGGATCCCTCAGTTTAATGGATGGTATTTATAACTGTTCCTCCGACTCTTTGGCAGTCTGCTATATGTGCACTCTGCTGCGTGTGCATTTGTGTGTGTTTGTGTTTCTGCCTTCGCCGCCACTGTCAGGTCTAGCACTTTTCCAAACCGTGTGTTTTCCAAAAATATATGCAAAGCTACAGCAAGTTCAGTCATTAGATTCTTGTGCGTATGTGTGTTTGTATAACTGAGTGTGTTGCAAAGGCTTTAGCATCTTCAAGCCATGCCTAACCTAAGTGCTTTTCAAATTGATGGTGTTGAAGCAGATTGTGTGAAAAGGCCTTTTTCTTGGCAGATGTAAGTTTTCATTCAGGGTTGTGAATAATTAGTCATGTTGACATATTGGTTTCTGCACTCACACGAGACGCTAAGACTTGTCAGTTTATGTTTCTCACTACATTCTGTGACACGAGCCTGTTAGCCTGTAGCCACACAGCGGACTATCTAGCACTTTTGCCATTTTGATAGCGACACATAGTTTGGTGTAGAAAGCATGCCACACAGTAACTTTGGTTCCATCTGTACTCGGATATTGACGCTGTATGTGTTGGTGTCTTAATGGAGCATGCAGGCTGTGGTGCACAGACAGTGAGCCACACTGCCGCACTGGGTGACATGTTCCTTCATTATGATAAAAATTGTACTTTAATTTATTTTGAGTCAATCCAACATACACCTTCATGGTACCATAAATACTCACTAGAGCACCAAATGTGTATTAATCCCCTGCTGAAAACAAATGCAATGTTTCTTCCATTTTGACTATCAATGCCCTGCTGTTGTAGGAAATGACTTAACTAAAAATGAAACTATATAATTGTAAACCGCTTTTAAAGAATTACGTCTTCAGGAGGAACAAGTGAGCTTCGAGCAGACAGCCACAGACAGGATAGGGAATTCAAAAATATTAAGAGATAGACTAACACATTGTTGGTTTTGGTCTGTCCATGGGATTTGTTAGCAATAAGAAAAATGTAGAATAAGGCCAGTCTTGTTCTTTATCTCCATCTTTGTTATGTCTGGTAAATGCAATTCTGTTAACTGTTTACACTGAAAAGACCTGGTTTGGCATTTCCCCCCCAAATTAAACTAGATCCAGTGTTTGCTACAGTAATTTAATGCTGTGGATGGATAAATTATGAAATTATGAAAACGTTAATTATAGTCATCATCACAGAACGGCCCTGGTTGGCCTCTGATATTAATGAGTGGGTGGGGTTCAGGGCCCTCAGATGTTGTCCTGTGTGTCTGGGGCTATTTAATTGGCCCATCAGGTGCAGCGCTGACCCCCACACGTCTGCTCCCAGTACATCTGTCCCTACACAAGGAGGCAGAGTCTGTGTGAGCCAGGCTTATTATAGTAAGATAGATCAGGCAAGCTGCGTGCAGCTGTGGCCTTCGTCTCCTGTGGCTGTCTGGAATGTCTGACACAGACCACCCCTCCCAAACTAAGTATGAATTCATATGGAGGAAATGATGTCCGGAGGATGATTATAGTCTGCACATACCCATGTCCAAAATGTGAGGGGAATCTAACTGGACACCTCGTCTCTTCTCTCATCCTTAGTCTGTTGTTTCTCTCCTTTCCTGCTCCTTCATTCATGTTCTTATGTCTTTATAAAGGTCCATGTCTCGCCGGTTATGTTTTTCGAGTATTGTATTTATGGTCCAGCTATTTCAACATTCTATATATTTTGACTTGACTGGGGTATAGTTGATTTTAGCCTCCCGCAATTATGAATTTTGCAGAGCGTATGTGGAACAGACACCTTTTGAGACACCTTGTGAATCACTTACTGCAGGGAGGACTTTTTTGTTGCTAGGCAGCAGGCGAGGAGGCTCCTCACTTTCTGATTTATTTAGCCTGTGAGGTTTGTCAGTGATTCTAGAGAGTATCTCCACTGAAAGTTTATAACCTTTGACCTCCAGGTGACTGTAGAGTACCTCGAGGTCCACTGCTTTGTTGTCTTGCTACAATGTGAGTGACGGCTGGTTGTCCTCTATGTCTCATTAGAGCACCACACTGACCTTTTCTCTTTTCTTTTCTTATCTGTCCTCCCCTCATCCATCCCTTTCTCCTTACTTCATCAATCAATCTGTCTACATTTATCTTTCTCTACTGTATCTCCTCCCATCTGCTCCATTACATTTATTTCCACCCCACATATTCTTCTCTTCCACGTCTGTATTTCTCTCCAAATCCTTGTCTTGCCATGTTTATTTCCCCCTACCCTTTTCTTTTCAACCCCTCCAATCTCATTGTGTAGGTGTTCCAGTCAACAGTCGCGTCTCCTCCAAAATCCAGCAGCTGCTCAACACTCTGAAGAGACCAAAGCGACCACCGTTGCGAGAGTTCTTCGTTGACGACTTTGAGGAGCTTTTGGATGGTAAGCTGGCCTGAAAGTAATGACATTGCTTCTGTTAAATCAATAAATCATGAAAAAAGCATCCATCTTTCTGTGGTGTGATCAGCATACTGATCAGAGACTTCAGCAGCTAAAGGCTGTATTTGATACAAACACGTTGACAACCACATCAGCTTTAAGATTTTGTCTAATTTCTTTGTTTTCCAGCTTCAGTATTTGTTAAATATCCAATTCTTGTTGCAGCCATGATAAAAATGTCATGTTGACCCCACCACGCCTCACAAATAAACATTGGAGGCACACTTTTAGATCAGTGGTTGTTATTTTGTCTCTTGGTGGAGCTGCGACCACCAGGTGTGCTAAGAGAGCGGCTAGGGAACTGTGTACAGCAACACACACACACACACACACACACACACACACACACACACACACACATAGTGGACCAGCCCTGTCTAACCATTTCCTCCATTCCATACAGCCCATCGTGGGTTTTGGGTGGTTCTCTGCCAGGCTGAATAAACACAATGAAAATGAATAAACAGCAGGAATAGTAATACATCAGCAGGTAATTTTAAAGCCTCCCTGACTTTGGCACAGAAACTGTGGCATGGCACACCTCGGTGGTCTGCTTGGTGTGAGCAGAAAAACACAGAGCTGAAATGGCAGCAGGCTCAACACTATCTGTTCCTGATCGAGGTGTTTTATTTGGCGAGGGACATCTTGCCAGCTCAGTTAAACCGTTCTGAATTCCACTTATTATAGAGTTCAGGAGAGTCAAATCAAAGAGCGAGTAGGGTGCTTGAAGGAGGGGAAAGTGAAGGATGAAGAGAGAAACCAGTGCCGACAATAAGCCCTAGCTCCAAGTTTCTCAGGAATTGGTGTCTGAGGCAACTAAAACTGATAAGGACAGAACACAGCTCACCTTTAATCCTCCAGCTTGTCCTCCTCCATCACTCCCATCTCATTGTCTTTCAATCCCCACACTTCTTTGATTACCCTGCCTTGCTTTAGAGAGTTGTGTACTTCACAAATGTACCATTTCTTTGTAATTCACTCAACCAAAAACAGACAGAGCTTCTTTCTCCAATATCTCGGATGGCACCAGAATCCAGTTCTGCCTGGTTGCTCAAAATACCCATTGAACTACCCTCACACAATGCTCCACTCTCTTCCCCATGCATTTAGTCCAGCAGCCAGATCCCAACCAGCCAAAGCCAGAAGGCCAGCAGATGAGCCCCCTGGAAGGAGAGCTCCTTGGGGTGGCCAACAAGTGGCCTCCCTCCTTGCCCGCAGCCTTACAACGGTGGGGCACCACTCAGCCCAAGAGTCCCTGTCTGACTGGACTCGACAATGCTGGCAAGCCCGTCTACACACTCACCTATGGTAGGTGTCAACTTGTGGATGATTGGCCCAGAATTTACAATGGAGATGGAAAACAATATCACATCGTATTGTCGATTATTTGTAAGTTTCTTTGTACAAATAATGGACAAGTGTCTCCATACCTTATTTTGTTATTCTCAGCCATTTTGTGTGTTTGTATGTTGGTATGTTCCCCTCTGTAGGAAAACTATGGACCCGCAGTCAGAAACTGGCCTACACTCTTCTTAACAAGCTGAGCACCAGAAATGAGCCTTTGCTCATGCCTGGAGACAGAGTAAGTCACAAGATAAAACTGTGTTCAATGGTGGTCAGTTGTATGTTGCATTCCTTGTTGCATTTAAGGCATTTGGCTGAAAGACTAGAACGATATTCGGCAAGTGCAGAGTAAGCTCAGTTTCCTCAACCACCAGTATTAGCAATGACCAACAGTTAAAGTCTGGCGCTATAGTGGTACCAAGACTGTATTTCTCTGAACATGAAGTAGGGTTGAAGATTAACGGTGGGGAAAGGAGCAAACTCAATATCACTGCCTCATTACTTGTGAGGGGAAGCAAATGTTTGGTTTCGGATCTTGATACTTGGCTGCGCACCATGCCCCTTGCCTTCCACACTTGCGTAACATATCATATCATGACATATCGTGTCTGTGATGCACCTGCAGGTTGCACTTGTTTTCCCCAACAACGACCCGGTGACGTTCATGGTGGCCTTCTACGGCTGTCTCCTGGCAGAGCTGGTACCTGTGCCTATCGAAGTGCCACTGACCAGAAAGGTAAAGACAAATACAAAACGCAGTCTCCTGGGAATGTATGGACCTTTTTTGATATGCGCTGCTCTACATAACCAATAAAGTAGTAGTAAGTAGTAAGTAGTAAGTAAAGCAGTAGTGACCCCTGCTGGACATGTAACCCCCTTAGTGAAGGAGAGACCAGATGTGCACAGTTGTTGTTTCAATGTAGGTTTGTTCCAATATCCCAGAATATCTGTAATATCTAACTTCTTGGTAATGTGTTTATTACAACTGCAGAGCAGCATTATCCTTGTTCTACTTACAGAGTGTTGTAACGCATTGCAGTCTGCAGCACATCCGTCAGCTTAAACTGAACCAAATTCATCCACATTAGTTACACGGGCTGAATATTAATGCCTGTTCTTGATTGCCTTTTATAAGCATGCTGTTGGCAGACACTGTGCTGTAATTAATGAGATTTGAGTGAGGTGAAATGATGTGTAATTCCAGTCAAAATATTAGATCACAGGCCAACTGTTCTCAGGAGTCAGAAACTCATTCGCTCACTCTGCCAACATTTTTCCTCCCTCTCTCTTTCTATCCCCTTTTTCTTCCTGTCTGCTTTAACTCCTACCCAGTATCTGTGCAGTATGGTTTGCTCAGCACGAGTCTAGCTGTAAGCTAATTTGCACAGCCAGTCAAATATGAGTGAGTGTGTGTCAGATCTTGGGCTCTATACCTGCTACGATCGGGCTTTGATGCTCTGTGGTAGAGTTTTTAATAGTGATGGGCCGTCACTCTGCTTTCTTACCTGCTGCTGCTTTGATGTACGATGCTCTGAGGTTTCTTCTTCTTTCTTTCTCTCCTGGTTACAAATCCCACGTTCCCTCAGAGAATCTTTTCTCAAAGCTTTTATTGTTCTTAATAGTTGGTTGTTGTGTGACAGAGACTATTTGCCAAAGTTTGCCAGTATGAACTTCAGTTTTTTATCTTCTTTGCTCCCCCAGGATGCAGGAAGTCAACAGATTGGCTTTCTGTTGGGTAGCTGTGGCGTCACGTTGGCACTGACCACTGATGCTTGTCAGAAAGGCTTGCCCAAAGCACAAACGGGGGAGGTAGCCACTTTCAAAGGTACAGCCTGTTTTATTTTCATTTTGACTGCCTGTCTGTATAGTTTCATTTGGTTTCAACTGACTTCATGTCCCTGTCTCTGCAGGCTGGCCGCGGTTGCTGTGGTTTGTGACAGATGGAAAACATGTTGTGAAGCCTCCGAAAGACTGGCATCCTCCAGTACGGGAAGCCAGTAATGACATAGCCTACATAGAGGTAAGTGTAGTTTCACTGATGTTACCAACATAACAAAGATAGATTCAGTAGAATTTCATTTATATTTCATAGTTTTAAGATTTTTGAGTTAATAATCATTAGGTACTCTTCGTTTTCATATAATCTGTGTCTCAGTTTTTTGGAGTGAAACTGTTCAAATGTTTTTCCATGTTTCTCACATTCAGTATAAAACCAGCAAGGAAGGAAGCACCATGGGAATCACAGTGTCCCATTCAGCCATGCTGGCTCACTGTCACACCCTCACACAGGCCTGCGGCTATACTGAAGGTGAGGAGGACACTCACATTTACTACTAAGTATCCATACTTTGCTCTGTGTTTTCTATATAATTTATTCATTCTTCTGACATGGAGAAAAGCATCCAGTTGGTGGTGTTAGCATGAGAGCTTCTAAACCAGCTTTAGTAATAATAAGAATGTAGGAATATTCAAAAGAAATGTATACTTTGGGCTTGACGTGAATTGCTGTGTTGTTGTTTTTCTTATTTAAACTGCAGGCTAGATAATGCAGAGCACAATCATCATATATGCCTAGTTTGTAATCTGTAATATAGAAGTTCCCCTTGCTCCCCGTGGCTCACAGATCCCAGTAGAGTATAATTACAGTCTAGTTTGATAAATGCAGCTGCTCAGCTGATTGTGTTTTTTTCCGACCTGGGTCAGGTCTGCTTAAAAGGAAAGGGAACGTGAGGTGCCTCCTCTCCTCCAGTGTCCCAGTTTTGCTCTAAATAACTGCACCAGCAGCCCTAGAGACTCTCCAGGACTGTTTCTGAAATGTGGTTTGGTGCTTCACTCAATCCAATACTGCTACAATCAGGGATTACTCAACATTGCCGAGCTTGTTGTGTGTTAAAAGTAATAGGATGGTGTGTTATTGCTCTAGTGAAGAATAGGAATGTTAGATTAAATGTCTGAAATCCTTTTTACCCCCCTAATCTTGGCAAAATCTCCTTCTTGATTTGCAGCTGAGACCATAACCAACGTCTTAGACTTCAAGAGAGAAGCAGGATTATGGCATGGTGTTCTTACTGTGAGTGGTCTTGGTCCTCTGGTAAATCTAATAGAAGGGTTATATAATTAGAAATAAAAGATGCTAAAAAAGTCTGATTCATCTGACTGACTTCCTCCCTATGAGGGCTTTATCAATATGTAAATGCATTCAAACTAATGAAGTCCTGATGGGCAGAAACATCTTGTCTCATAACTCAAGAGTTTGAAACCTGTAAAAAAAAAAAAAAAATTCAGTTTCTTCTAACACATACTGAACCCAGCTTTGATTAACTGGTTACAAACATCCCGTGGAATTTACATACAGGTAATGTATGAGCTGCTGTTGCGCGCTTAAATTCTTAAAATGACACAGCTGTAGCACAAACATGTAGCAGTAAGTGATATTGTCTTGTCATGACTCGCAGCTTGTTGTTTACAGTGACGTTGTTTAGTTATGAGACACCTCTGACATATTTTGGTGCTTATGTGATGTTCTCATGGCAGAGTGTCATGAATCGGATGCACGTGATCAGCATTCCTTACTCCCTGATGAAAGTCAACCCCCTCTCCTGGATACAGAAGGTTCACACATACAAAGGTGAGGGTCAATCCACCTTGACATTTGTCACTTTTCACCACTGCTGCATCTCAGCCCTGTGAATAGGATAAACCAACCTAATTTTATCAAAATCGTAGGCTAATCCCATCTTTTGTTGCTATTTAGTATGGAAAATTCTAGTATTTATTATATTGCATTGTATCATACTTACAAAGTAGCACACATACAGGACAGTATAGGTTTTTCACAACAAAGTACCCTGAGAAAATGCTTTGATATCTTGCTTGTGTAATAACAACATTGTTATTGTTTTTAGTGTCTGTAAACCTGAAAGAGCAATTTTGACTTCTGCTTCTCGTAAAAGATGTGACTCTCACTGCACATTTGACAGGGGTGGATGGATTACAGCAATAGTTTGTTGGACTCATTGATTTCTAGTTCAATTGTATTAGCCCAGTGGAGGTCGAGGATAGGAGGCCTGCTGCGCTGAATGAAATTCATCTCCTCTGGTCCGAGCTTTGCTGAGTCACCTGTTGGCAACTGCTGCCATTTGCTGTCAGATTTTGTGATCTGTGGTTGGCTGTCAAGCTGGATGACAGAGGTGTTGATTGGGCGATTGTACTGTGAACCTGTCTCTTTGTCTTTGTGTCCCCTGCACAGCACGGGTTGCAGTGGTGAAGTCAAGGGACATGCACTGGTCTCTGCTGGCCCAGAGAGACCAGAGAGACATCAGCCTGAGCTCGCTGCGCATGCTCATCGTAGCCGACGGAGCTAACCCATGTGAGTCCACCTGCACATTCTCATTTAATAGAATAACCTTATAAACACCCTGAAGCCACAAGAGATTAGCATTGATTTGTTTTATTTGTGTTTGCTGGTATATCTGCTGGACTGGCTATATATATATACATATATATATATATATATATATATATATATATATACATATATATATATATATATATATATATATATATATGTATACATATGTATATATATATGTATATATATGTATATATATATGTATATATATATATATATATATGTGTGTGTGTGTGTGTGTTACCACAGGGTCGATATCCTCCTGCGATGCCTTCCTCAACGTGTTTCAGGCACGTGGGCTGCGACCTGAGGTGATCTGTCCATGTGCAAGCTCCTCAGAAGCCATGACTGTCGCCATCCGCAGGTGAGCTGCCGGTACTGTACTTTATTAGAACAAAAGCAACCTGCCACCGCTTTGCATTACTGTGCTATTGCTGTATCACACTGGGTTTGCATCCTGCAGGGAGAGGAGAGAGATTTGTGCTTCTTTGACACAGGGAAGAACTGTAGGATTTTAAAGCTTTCTGCTGATAAGGGGGCTCAGTCATGGAGAAGGATTAGGATGACAGACAGACTAAAAACACATGCTTGGCAAACTGGGTCTATTTATAAAATGAGAAATGCCTTTTTTGTGAGAGAAATGTTGTAATAGATCAAGAGTCGGTGTCTCACAGACTCATATGGTCGTCTTCTACCAAAGCCATATCTGTCTCCTTTTAATGTGTTAGTATTGCTGCAATAAAGACAATGTACTAAGGCAGCGGATGGCTCAGTCTGCTATTTAAAAAAAACAACTGTATTCAAGAGTTGGCAAAGAATTGACGTCATAGCTGAACAAATAGTGTTTGTTTATGTTTTGTTTGCCACGAAAGGCAGAGCAATATGTGACAGAGACAGTGTTGGTTTCTGACAAAAGTGGATGCTTTAACCTGTAAGTCTTTCCATGTGTGTCATTGTGTTCAATGATAACAAGTGTAATTGTAATAATGTCTGTGTCCTGCAGACCTCCAGAAATGGGTGTTCCTCCTCCTGGGAAGGCAGTGCTGTCTATGGGTGGGCTGAGCCACAGTGCGATCCGTGTGGACACAGAGGAGAAACTCTCCGTCCTCACAGTGCAGGATGTGGGACAGGTCATGCCTGGAGGTACAGTACACTGAGCTGCTTATTATAGTATAGCTAACATTTTGCTGCCGTTAACGAGTAAAATGCTGAAGATAAAGATGAAAGAATTTTCATATTGATGCCACCATGTGTCCCCGAAGACTAGAGGTGATCAGGTTAGATTTTGTAGGATATTGCTGAAATTTATAACTAACTTTTACTGTCCTGGGAATCAGTGAACCAATGTACTTGACTCCTGTCATCACTGTGTGTCTCCAGCTGTGGTTTGTGTGGTGCGGGTGGAAGGGACACCCTATCTCTGTCAGACAGACGAAGTTGGAGAGATCTGCGTGAGCTCAGGTAGCACGGGCGTAGCTTACTACGGCCTCCCGGGGATGACCAAGAACATCTTTGAGGTTAGTGTCTTACTTCTGGAACTGTTCAGGTGTGACACAGTTTGCTTTAAATACTGTATTTATAAATGTGTGATATCAGTAAACTTTGCATATCATCCATACTCATGTTTATCTATACAATATTATATTATCAGGAGCAGGAAAGATTTTAGTTATTAAGACTTAAGTTATTTTTAGCTTGGTGATGTTGCATTTTTGACATATTAAAATATGAAGGGAAAGTGAAAGTTTATAAAATACACACACATGAAGTGATAGCACCAAATGTATTTCCCAAGGATAGTGGGTGAATTTAATTGTTTGCCTTTAAAGCTAAGCTAAAACTCTGAAATACCTCGGCATTATTCCACAGTCATCATCTTTCTTTAAGTTCACACAGCATACTCAAACTGATTTATGACCAAATGAATCCAGAGTGCAAAGGCTTATTTTAGTTATTTTAAACACAGAGTACATGTTTTTGTACTTCATCTATGAATGTGTGTTTTTGACAGTGTTGTGTCTCGTTGCAGACCATCCCAGTAACATCATCTGGGATTCCCATCAGTGACAGACCCTTTACCAGGACCTCACTGTTGGGCTTTGTGGGGCCGGTAAGTTCCACCTCATTAATGTGCAGTCTTTTAACCTCACTTTACATTGAAGTCTGTCTTATAGCATGTAGCTTATAGATGTTTTAAACATGTGAGTTCTCAAAGACCCGAGATCCCAGTTGTGATGTGTTTGTCATAAATCATCTATCTGTGAAATGGAGGAAAACGGAATTTCATTAAAGCAGAAAAAAAATACATTTGAAAAAATTCAACTGCAGTGCGTCTTTCCAGAAACAATATTACTCCAGTTACTCTGTTTTCATTGGGATTATTTCTCCAATAGTGTTGACTGTACTTTTGACACTGACACAAAATGAATGAAGGAGAGAATCACATTTTATACAGCCGACCTGAGAGGAGATCTATCACAGGCTTATTCATCCAGGGCCACAATGAGTGAAGCAGACATTGGGGGAAAGGCATTGCCAGACTAATCATTAGTCGACAAATGGTGATGGTTTTTATTCCTGAGTTGAAAGCAGAGTTATTTTTCCTTTAAGGATGTCGCTGCTCAAGGATATAAAGAGGTTGACGACAATTTGCAAGCCCTCAGTAAACCTTCTGAGGTCTTTAATTTCCAGTGAACGGTTACCTCACATACTAGTTGTGTGGATGCACACTGTACTTTAGATTTGGTAAATATCAAGTTCCACTCATCCAACTGTATGTGCTTTGTGTTTCCCAACAGGACAGCCTTGTGTTTGTTGTGGGGAAGATGGAAGGCCTAATGGTGGTCAGTGGGCGGAGACACAATGCCGATGACGTGGTTGCCACGGCACTGGCAGTGGAGCCCATGAAGTTTGTGTACAGGGGGAGGTAAAAGAGGAAACAGCCTAAAAAACATTCAGAATTTTAAAACTCTACACATCTTTACATATCTTTTACCTCTCATATCGAGAGTCCGTCTTGTGTGCACTGCTTTATAGCCATTTTTCACGTTGCATGTTCCAGGATAGCTGTGTTTTCTGTGTCGGTGCTGCATGACGAGAGGATCGTTGTTGTGGCAGAGCAGAGGCCAGACGCCTCTGAGGAAGACAGCTTCCAGTGGATGAGCCGCGTCCTTCAGGTGCCCACAGTGCTCCATCGTCTTCACATCTTATCACTTAGTCACATCTAATTGAAGGACTATATCTGTGGTTTTGCAAGTTTTTTAGTTAGTTAAAGTCAGGTATAGTTAATATTACTGCTTACTTTGTCACAAGGTTTTAGATTGATTTTCTACCTTCCAGGAAATCATTGGTTTTAGTACATGTCTGTTCCATATGAAAACCAACTGGCAGAACCTTCAAACTTCCTTGAGATCATTTATTACAGTGAATCATTCTCAAATCTGGGCTGGTCACGGCTGTTATGGTCCTTTTTAAGTCCCAATCAAGCTGAAAAAAAATTTCAGCATCAACACAAAGCTCACATTGGTTTTTTTATATTGCAAACAACTCCCTCAGAATGACCTGACAGCTTTGCTGATCTCCGGCTCCCCTGTGTTTTTGCATGTATTACCTGTCTAGGCCATAGACAGCATCCACCAGGTCGGGGTGTACTGCCTGGCTCTGGTGCCTGCCAACACGCTTCCTAAGGCTCCCCTGGGCGGCATCCATATATCTGAGACCAAACAGCGCTTCCTGGAGGGGGCCTTGCACCCCTGCAACGTCCTCATGTGCCCTCACACGTGTGTCACCAACCTGCCCAAGCCGAGGCAAAAACAGCCAGGTAGACCACCAGATGTCCCAGCATGCACCATTTTTTGTGTTTATGTTTATTGATATGAATGTTGGCCCTGACTTCACTGACATGTGAGATGACGTTGATGAATGTCGTTGTGCTGGACAGAGGTCGGTCCTGCTTCTATGATAGTGGGCAACCTGGTGGCAGGCAAGAGGATAGCACAGGCCTGCGGGAGAGACGTGGCCCAGCTAGAGGACAATGACCAGGCACGTAAGGTAGATAGTCATCCTCATTTCACCCATTCATCACCTCCACACATATGCTGCAGACATAGGTAAGGATCTGAAATACTTACAGCGGATGGAGAGGACATGGGTTGCATATACTGTACCTCATTTCTTCATTACAAAAACCCACCTTTTGCCACCATACTCCATTAGTTGTAGTTTGTGTAGTGATTCCTCATTGTCTCAGTTTGTGTCTGACTTTTCTGCGTGTTATTCTCATGTCTCTGTAGTTAAACTTGTGTGTCTCCCCTGTAGTTCCTGTACATACAAGACGTGCTGCAATGGAGAGCTCAGGCCACTCCAGACCATCCTCTGTTCCTTGTTCTCAATGCTAAGGTACTGCCTTTTTGTCATGATACATATTTTGTTTTGCAATGGCAATAAATATTGTGATGTAGTTCATTTCCTGGAAGGTTCAGTTGAGAAACTGTAAATGATTAGATCGTTATGTCTGTTTTAGGCTAATTCAGTTGATTTAATACATGATAAATCAAGGTGTCTTACTTAGTGGTTTGCAACATTGTCTGCAAGGGCCTAATACAGCAGGAGGTGAAACCTTGATAGAAATCTCTACCTATTGTTCACTCACAAGATGATGAAAACTATTCATTGGCCTTGAACTTATAACTTTTATTTCTGTTAAAATAGCAGTTCAGATGAAAGTAACTTGTCTTGTTCTCTTCAGGGCACGGTGGCCAGCACAGCTTCCTGCCTGCAGCTGCACAAGCGGGCAGAGCGGGTGGCTGCAGCCCTGATGGGACGCCTCAACACTGGAGACCATGTAGCGCTCGTCTACCCGCCAGGTAAGAGGACCTAATGCTACTTGTCCTCTTCAGTGTGTCACAGCCATATCTTCACTATCCCTCTCTTCAGTTTTTAAGGTGTTATTCGATTATTCAATCTTTTCATCAGCTACAAGGTGTAAAATGCAAAACACTGTAATTATAAACATTTCTGTGCAGGAATCGATCTGATTGCCACCTTCTACGGCTGCCTGTATGCTGGCTGTGTGCCAGTCACAGTCAGACCCCCGCACCCCCAGAACCTGGCAACCACCCTGCCCACCGTCAAGATGATTGTTGAGGTAACTAACCTGCATCAAAATGCTAATTTAATCCCTCAAATTAAATATGTGAGCCTGCTCCATCCTTTTCTTTCTAACAGCAAATTGTGTGAATAATTAAAGTAATATAATATATATTTAGTAATACTATAGTATCTGTGTTAAAGGTCAGTAAGTCGGTGTGTATCCTGACCACTCAAGCAATAATGAAGCTGCTGAAATCCAAAGAGGCTGCTGCTGCTGTGGACATCAAGAGCTGGCCCATGGTGCTGGACACAGGTGAATTATATACACATACCCAACATGCTGAGGTCTTCAGTTTATGTTCTCATGTTGCCACCAAAGATGAGATTGTCAAGTAAAGACAATGTCTTGGTCTGTGATTTCCATGCCTGCTTTAAAAACTCTCCCCCTGTTTATCCTCCAGATGACCTCCCCAGGAAGAAGAGCCCCCAGATGTACAAGCCTCCGACCCCAGAGATGTTAGCTTACCTGGACTTCAGTGTGTCCACAACAGGCATCTTAGCAGGGGTCAAAGTATGTTGAATGGACAGCTGTCATGTCGGGATGCTACCAGTCAGTCTTTGTTAACGAAACACAAAACAAAATGTTTAGATAGAGTAAATCTCAGCACATTTAAGTCCACAGTCTCCGGCTGGTGGTTATCCAAAGAGTGGGTTGTTATACTGGGCAACAGTCAGATTTCTTATGGAGAAAGTTCTCTCACACTGCTGAGGTGTCCATGAGTGAAATAATGGATCCCTAAAAGCTTGAGGAGTTGTTGTCATTCTTCTATCTGTGTATCGTCTCCTCTAGATGTCTCACGCTGCCACCAGTGCCTTGTGTCGCTCCATCAAACTGCAGTGTGAGCTCTACCCATCCCGGCAGATCGCCATCTGTCTGGACCCCTACTGTGGCCTGGGCTTCGCTCTCTGGTGTCTGTGCAGGTAAACCAGCAGCTCGCCCGTGTTAAAGAGTCTGTGCTAGTGGCAGGAACAAACATTGAGTTATTTTCTGGTGGAGCCTTTTCCCTCTATGTCTTCCCACTCGGCCTCTCTGTTTGCATGTGTGTTTTCTGGTTTCAGTGTGTACTCGGGCCACCAGTCGATCCTGGTTCCCCCTCTGGAGCTGGAGAGCAATGCGTCTCTGTGGCTTGCTGCAGTCAGCCAGTACAAAGTGCGCGTCACCTTCTGCTCGTATTCAGTCATGGAGATGTGCACCAAGGGCCTGGGCTCACAGACAGAAGCACTGCGGGTCAGTTTTTCTCCTCAGGTGTTGACTTTTCAATTAATCCTTTTCCCTGTGGTGCCGTTGCCACAGCGCCTTGATTATCGACACTAAGTCAGAGCACTCGGGGGTGACACACTTCACTCCTCTCTATCTGCGTGCTGATTACTGTCTGCAGCACTCCAGACTGGGATTTTTTACAAATCATGTCTGTGGTTTAATGAGTAGAATCTAATAAGAAAGTTCTATTTATATGAAAATGTAACCATTAAATTTCTAGTTTACATGCAACTCCCACGGTCGTCTTTGCAAATTGAGAAAAAAAAAAGCTACATTATTACTATAATTTCAGTTTTTGCTGATCCAACGCTTCTTGTTTTCCATCTCCAGCTGCGAAATGTGAACCTGTCTTGTGTGCGTACATGCATGGTGGTAGCAGAGGAGAGGCCCCGCATAGCACTCACTCAGTCCTTCTCAAAGATCTTCAAGGACTTGGGGCTTTCACCACGAGCCGTCAGCACCACCTTCGGCTGCAGGGTGAATGTGGCGATCTGTTTGCAGGTAAGCAGCTGGTGAAGAACAAGGAGGAAGAGGAGGGGAGGATTGGAGGATTGGAGAGGTCCTGAGTCCAGGGCTGTCAATTTTGGCTCTGAATCTATGCAACGATTCAGATAAACATTCAATAAATTCTTGACAAACGTAGGATTGGCAGCACTTTAAAAAAGTTACAGGAAAAGGAAATAATCATGTGGACTGTTTGAAGTATGGAGTCAAGAAACCGACAAAAGGCAGTAAAAAGTTATCAGATGAGGGAAAAATAAAATTGAATCATTAATAATGTTGCTAAAATGAATTCCAAACAGAGCTAAAAAGCTTTTCTTCCCCTTAACCATC
Source organism: Enoplosus armatus (assembly GCF_043641665.1). Classification (NCBI taxonomy): domain Eukaryota; kingdom Metazoa; phylum Chordata; class Actinopteri; order Centrarchiformes; family Enoplosidae; genus Enoplosus; species Enoplosus armatus. The sequence continues at coordinate 7,404 of NW_027261187.1, read as the reverse complement.
AATTAGTTGGTAAAAAAAGCTTTTTTTCAACTCCTGTGCGACACTGCACACGTCCTGTAACAGAAGCCAAAGCAAAAAAAGTTTTTAAGTGAAAAACTGAAATTTATTTTATCAACTGAATGAAGAAGTTTTTGAGGGTTTTTTCTATCAGCTAATTTTAGGTTGAGAGGAAAAGTTTAAAAGGTTTATATTTCATAGATGATTTCCATGCACCAAATTGTTGATATTTTTTTCTTTTCTCCTGTGGCCCTTCGATGTTCTGTTTTACTTGTTTCTCCCTATCCCTGGTGATTGTATGTGTGTGTGTGTGTGTGTGTCCACGTATATATAAATATATATATCTTTATTTATCTGTCCTGCCCTGTCCCGTCAGCCCAACAGGTTAGGGAAACTGGCTGAGCAGGTAACTGTAGGATGAGAGTTGCTGTTTGTTCATTGGGCTGCCGCTGGATCTGTTTGTGTGTGTGTCTGTGTGTTTATGTTTGTTGTTTATCTTGCATGAGTTTTGAATACACTTAACCTTAATTCACTGATTTTTCCCCTTGGTTTTCTTTTTCTCTGACAAGCTTCGGCTTCACTTTACCGCTATTCATTTTAGCCGAGTCTTAGCTGCTCGGTCTGCCTCTCGATCATTGCTTTATGACAGGTTATACGTGATGTGCTGCTACATTATACCATGCGCTAGCAGCATGAACTCTGCTGTCATTAATGGTCATTAATACAAACATTTACATAGAAGAAGAATCCTTTATGTATGTTTTTGTTTTGTTTTTCCAGTGAAAGGATGCTTTGTTGTTTTTTTGACAATCCCAATATTCTAACTTTCATTTAAAACAATTTACCACACTTTTTGTGTTAGTTGTAGTAGACAGAATAATTTATTATTTAGTTCATTTATATAATGAATATTCTGTTGATAACCTTACTTTGGAATTAAACTCCTCATTAACAACAATTACACACGGGTTTGATTCTAAAGTTGTATTGGACGAGCCAACATGTTGAACAGGTTCATAAAGGGAAATGTTTGAAATTAATGATTGATCCACCTTTAATTAGGCTAATGAGACCGCTGGTTTTGGTTTTTATGGCATAGACTAACCTCTGGTTGATGTTTTTGCTCTGTTGCTGAAACCTCTGCTTGGCTCGACATGCCGGCTCATTAAACTGAATGAGCCCGCTCTGTGTTTTGGCTTTGACCTCACACATGACCATACAGCAACTCATTGCTAGCTTGGCAAAGGAGTGATGGAAAACATAATGTGTTGTGACTAGTCTTACAGCACCAATGATGACAAATCCCAAAGCAGAAGGAATCAATATCTGACAACCAGAATCAGTTCTTGAGAAATGGTTCAGTTAGAATTCAGCAGCATGGCAGAGCTATAGACATTTAGTCAAAACAAATGGTGCTCAGTTTGAGTTTTTCTGATATTTATGTGCCTTTTTTGTGACAGAAGATAAAAATTTGAGGGAAATAAACTACAGTTCATTTTTTATTTCTTGTAGGCTTCTAATAACTGTAGCATTTCACAACCTTCTTACACTGGCAGCATCAGAGCAGGTGAATTTAACTCTGCAGATACTTACGGTGTCTGTGGCTACATGGTTGAGTCCTAACTGTCGTAGCCTGGCTGGTTGGCTTCTGGCTGCCCCCCCTGCTTTGTCAACAGTTGTATCATAAGCAGCTTCCACCTCCCCTCCACTCAGGCAAGATACAGCTTTAATGTCAGGGCTGAAAGAGTTACATTATTGACTCATGTCCCACTCTGCTTGTTTTACTCCAGGGCACAGCTGGACCAGACCCCACTACTGTTTACGTGGACATGAGAGCTCTACGGCATGATAGGTACGGGGGCGCCACTGCAGCTATGTGGACTGTGACCGACGAGTCAGTGAAATTGCTCATTTTGTCCTTTTTTATTTGCATCTCCTTCAGGGTTCGCCTGGTAGAGAGAGGGTCGCCACACAGTTTGCCACTGATGGAGTCTGGGAAGGTACGTCATCATGTAAACAAGCACTGAAACACTACAAACAACTGTGACTTTATGCTGTTCTTTTCTCAAGCTGTCATGGTTATTTGCTGTCTGCTGTTGTAGATCCTTCCAGGAGTGAAGGTGATCATTGCCAACACAGAGACTAAAGGACCCCTGGGTGATTCCCACCTAGGAGAGGTAACGTCATCATCAGTTTTTCAGAGCATACTTTTTTCACCATCACCTGTTTCACCTGCTTGTGACCCACAACCAGTCCGTTTACATCTACTTAAGACATCAGACACCAAATGTCTGTAATGGGGATATGATATTAGAGCAACTTGGTTTTCACAGCTAGATTTCTCCTGGAGCCAGTTCATTTGCCATGTATACACATAACAGAGTTTCTAATCAGATTTTCGCATGTACGCAGGTACATGACAAAGACTTCAGACAGGGCTGGATGAAAGGAAAGAAAATAGAAAGAAGTTGCTTTTAGAAGTCAAATTAAGTTAGTTTCCACCGCAGAACATTTGATTATTTGTAAAATTCAGACCCACTTCCAGAAAAGCTGTGCTCTCACTACAGAGCCTGTCCTTGCACTCTGCCACCCGACCTCCAACACACACACACACAAACAAACAAAAAGAAATAGCTTCATATTGTATCACTGCTACAGTTAAAAACGTAAGTAATGCTTCCAAAATAAGGTCGAGGGTAAGGGAGAAACCTGAATACTGACCTGCTGCACCTGTCCATAACCTGCAGTAAACTTACTGCCTGAGAAATGGAGCCATGCAGCAGCACTAACTAATATTATCATCTTTATTGGGCTCATTATACAGGAACCCACAAACAGGTGATGAACACTGAAGAATTTGACATTTTATTAATAGTCCAGTTTTAAAAACAGTTGCAATTATTTTTATTTGTAATTTTATTGCTAATGACGACCAATCAGTACCTTCTTTTTGCATATAAATGTTGGATAATGACATATACTAGATCCATAACTTTAATCAAAAGAGTGTCAGTTGTGTATGAGCTTCTGTGTAAGTTACCAATTGTCATGAGTTTGTGTGTAATAGGTCTGGGTGAGCAGTCCTCACAATGCCACAGGCTACTACACAGTGTACGGCGAGGAGGCGCTGCATGCAGACCACTTCAACACAAAGCTCAGCTTCGGCGACACCCAGACTGTCTGGGCGAGGACGGGCTACCTTGGCTTCCTGCGGCGCACTGAGCTGACTGATGCCAGTGGAGGTGAGAATCACTGGTGCTTGCTCTGACTTACTGTCACTGTATTGTTTTTGGTGTAAGCTGGACTCATACTTTGATATTTTTTCAACACAGAAAACTGACGATATTTTCTACCTCCTTCTTTCACCTCAAAACTTGATTTCTTTAACTTACCAGATAAAAACTGACAAATCTGTGTGTGTTCTTGTCTCAGAGCGCCATGACGCCCTCTATGTGGTGGGCTCTCTTGATGAGACTCTGGAGCTGAGGGGAATGAGGTACCACCCAATAGACATCGAGACCTCTGTTATCCGTTCACACAAGAGCATAGCTGAATGGTGAGAAATTATAGATCACTACTTTATTACTATTCAGTTTGAATATTCATTATGTAGTCAGATGTACTTTATATTAAAAATACTAACTTTTCTCTTCTTCTGTCTTCTCCCTTATGCTCACCTGCTTTTCTCCTCCTATCATCTCTTCCTTTTTTCCTTCCCTACATGCATCCACCTCTTTCTCCCCCTTCCAGTGCGGTGTTCACTTGGACCAACCTTCTCGTGGTGGTTGTGGAGCTGGAGGGATCCGAGCAGGAGGCCCTGGACCTGGTGGCCCTGGTCACCAACGTTGTCCTGGAGGAGCACTACCTCATCGTAGGGGTGGTGGTGGTGGTCGACCCCGGCGTCATCCCCATCAACTCCCGAGGGGAGAAGCAACGCATGCACCTCAGAGACGGATTCCTGGCCGACCAGCTGGACCCCATATACGTAGCTTACAACATGTGAGGGCCCTGCTGCAGGAGGGTTACCCCTCCATGTGGCTTATTACACAACAGGAGACAGCAGGACAGTAAATATGGGGCCCGGTGTCAGTGCGGTTTCTGTTGAAAGACAGCGAGCTGCCCTCTTCTGAGGGGAAATATGAAAGCAACGTGGATGCAAAACTTCACAGCAAAATGGAGAGAAATTCCAAGAAAAATAAGATGGACACAAACCTCATGTCTGTTTCTCCCCGTTATTTCTTGCCTCAACAAATAATATTTTAAATGAAGTGAGTTTTGTATGTATGATAGAGCATCTAAACCCAGGACACCTGATAGCAGTACAGCAGGCAGTTAACGTATAATACTACACTGTGCCATTAACATAATTTACTTTTGTCGGTCTCCAAAATTCTGAATGTTAGGTGTGTTTGCCATACACATGTGCCATAGAACAGGACTGATGCCAGTACCCTAACCCTGGTTCAAACAAACCCTGACATGTTTCATGTTCACAGAGCCTCCTGTGCCACTGCAAGTCTATCTCACGTACATTGTCATTCCATGTATGGGATGCACCCTAAAGTGAACCCTGATTTTATGTGCTCCAGCTCCATTCAGATCATGTTATTGCATCAACAAAGAAGCACACGGCAGTGGTGTTGAAGGATGGGCAGTTTGGGTTGTTTGTTTAGTCCTTTAGTTTGTAGTGTCAGTAACATTTAGAAATAATGTCGTGGTTTGACTCAATCTCGTTCTTTTCTGTATCTAAAATGTGTAATATAGTTATTGTTTTATCTGAACAAAATGCAATATGAGTGACATGAAAGATGTTGCTTTGAATGACTGCAGACAGGAAGTGCCGATCATTCGAAGTCATGAAATGGTGAGGAAAATAATCGTTGCTTGCTATTAGCAACGTGCTAAATGATATGAATTAAGCCTTAAGTGTTTTTTCAGACGCCTGTTCCTGTCCCAGCTCCTGTTTGACATAATTTTGTGACATTTATTAGCTGTTGGATAGGGAGGGATTATGCAGAGGGAGGTTGGTATAGTAAATCCTGCTCTTATTGCACCAAAAGTCTTTCATCTTTTTGGCTAAGATGAATATACTTGATCCTAACATCAGCCATTACAAACAGACACTTGCTCCATAAATATTTTAAATAATGTCTGTCCCTATTGTCAGTTGTGTTGAATGTGTGTTTTATAGCAAAAGACTGTAAGGAATTATAGTTGGTATGGGTTTGATGCAGAATGTCAGTCTCATTTCGAGTGCCATAAAGTTGAATGAGAGTTGAAAAATGTTGTTAGTCGCATGTACTGTAAGAGGCAAGTGTCTAATATGCTCGTAACACCTTAACCTCCCACCTTACCACATTGACTTTGTAAAGATTCGCTTCACTGTGTGTTGCTTCTTGTTTTCTATGTGCACATCCCTTTAGAGATGGGCACCTGCTGTAATTATGTACAGGTTTTGTGTAAATTATTAATAGATAGAGGAGACAACAGGAAGCATAACACAAAGACTGAATCTGGTATATATGTGAACTTCTCCCTAACAAACAAAAATTATTTGAAATGTATTCTCATGTGTGGACATTGGGAAGAGACATGTAAAAGCCTTGGAAACATTTTTATAGTATGAAAGAACAGCGGGAACTGGCCACTTCCAGGATGAGACGAAGCACACTCCGAGCACAAGGAGAAGACAGTTATGCTCAGCGGACTGACTGAGATGTCACATGCTCCAGAGCAAACTTTTGTTGTTAACATGGAGAGATACATTTGTCTGATATATGGTTAGTTGTCATTATTTTCATAACCTGATTTCTTAATGAATAAAAAAAGTACTTTTAACTTGAAATGTTTGTCTTCACTTCACTGAACATCCAGGTGTCCTGTCCAATAAGAATATTTTAAGTCAAGTCAATTTACTTTTAAATTCTACAATCGGAGGCCCCACTGAACACACATTTCAGTTCAGTTCTCTTTCACTTAAAGCTTCTTGAACTAATATGTTGTATGGTGAAATGGTTCAGATAAGGACGGTAGTTTTTTGTTTTTTTAAAGGATCTAATGTTTATTCAGCATTTATGTTTTTAGTGCCCTTGGCAAACAGGCAAACCCAGGGGTGGTAGCTATATCACATCATACACAATCAAAAGTATTATTTTACTACATTACTTTTAAGAAACATTGAACATACACATCCATCCTCTGGAAAAGGACAGAGGGAGTAATAATCAAACAAACTCACTAGTTAATGAAATTAAGTGCCTACCCCTGGCCACATATGTGGACATGTGAAAATGTGAAACAGGAATTGCAGTCCAATAAATCCTTGATTGAATTTCATTTTTTTCCATTTTCTTTATTCCAAAGAGAATAAAACTGTAACAAAAAAATACTTTGATATTTGCATTTTCAAAACAAAGTCATTGTATTGTAAGTAGTTATAAATGTTAACATTGCAAAAAAAAGTGTATTTGCATTTTCAAAACAAAGTCGGGACAGTGATTATATAGATCCTCAGTAAGTAGTAATAAATGATAACGAACCATAACAAGGTTGAACAGTAATTATATTGACCCTCAGTAATGAATTATAAATGTTTACAACATTGCTGAAAAGAAAAAACATAGATATTTGCATTTTCATAACAAAGTCATACAGTGACTGTATTGTAAGTAGTTATAAATGTTAACATTGCAAAAAAAAGTGTATTTGCATTTTCAAAACAAAGTCGGGACAGTGATTATATAGATCCTCAGTAAGTAGTAATAAATGATAACGAACCATAACAAGGTTGAACAGTAATTATATAGATCCTCAGCAATTAATTATAAATGTTTACAACATTGCAAAAAAGAAACAACATAGATATTTGCATTTTCATAACAAAGTCATACAGTGACTGTATTGTAAGTAGTTATAAATGTTAACATTGCAAAAAAAAGTGTATTTGCATTTTCAAAACAAAGTCGGGACAGTGATTATATAGATCCTCAGTAAGTAGTAATAAATGATAACGAACCATAACAAGGTTGAACAGTGATTATATAGATCCTCAGCAATTAATTATAAATGTTTACATTGCAAAAAAGAAAAAACAGATATTTGCATTTTCATAACAAAGTCATACAGTGATAGTATTGTAAGTAGTTATAAATGTTAACATTGCAAAAAAAATGTATTTGCATTTTCAAAACAAAGTCGGGACAGTGATTATATAGATCCTCAGTAAGTAGTAATAAATGATAACGAACCATAACAAGGTTGAACAGTAATTATATTGACCCTCAGTAATGAATTATAAATGTTTACAACATTGCTGAAAAGAAAAAACATAGATATTTGCATTTTCATAACAAAGTCATACAGTGATTGTATTGATCATTTGTAAGTAGTTATAAAAGTTAACGACAC
>NC_092190.1:25518121-25576037 GCF_043641665.1 Enoplosus armatus | reverse complement strand
GTGACATGTGGACGTTGGTGGTATTGTGAGGAGGTCGGTGGTGATGTGAGGAGGTTGGTGGTGTCGTGAAGGTGGTTGGTGGTGATGTGAGGAGGTTGGTGGTGTGGTGAAGGTGGTTGGTGGTGACGTGAGGACGTTGGTGGTGACGTGAGGACGTTGGTGGTGTTGTGAGGGAGGTCGGTGGTGTCGTGAAGATGGTCGGTGGTGATGTGAGGAGGTTGGTGGTGTTGTGAGGGTGGTCGGTGGTGTCGTGAAGATGGTCGGTGGTGATGTGAGGAGGTTGTTGGTGATGTGAGGAGGTTGGGGGTGTGATGAAGGTGGTCGGTGGTGACGTGAGGAGGTTGGTGGTGTTGTGAGGGTGGTCGGTGGTGTCGTGAAGATGGTCGGTGGTGATGTGAGGAGGTTGGTGGTGTGATGAAGGTGGTCGGTGGTGACGTGAGGAGGTTGGTGGTGTTGTGAGGGTGGTCGGTGGTGTCGTGAAGATGGTCGGTGGTGATGTGAGGAGGTTGGTGGTGTTGTGAGGGTGGTCGGTGGTGTCGTGAAGATGGTCGGTGGTGTCGGGAGGTGGTCGGTGGTGATGTGAGGAGGTTGGTGGTGTGATGAAGGTGGTCGGTGGTGACGTGAGGAGGTTGGTGGTGTTGTGAGGGTGGTCGTGGTGTTTTGGTGTAAGTGGTGAAGCATCTGAGCGTGCTCAGTAGCTCAGTGGTGGTGTTGCATTTAAAGCCTGCCATCTCTCTGGTTGTGTCCTCTCATGCAGACGCTGCAGTGAGACGCTGTGCTGTGATTAAAGCGTTTGATTCTCTGGCCTGAGGTCAGATTCAAACACAGCAGTTTGTTTCTGCGTGTGAAGGCTGGACACGTTACTGATTCAGTAAACGGAGGCCTGAAGCTGCTGCCGACTGAACTCAGCTTCAAACATACAAAGAAAACATTAAACAGCAGCTTCACAACAGTCCGTTCAGCTTCTGAGACCAAAAATGAAGTACAAGGAAGGTTTTCCTTATTACCTCAGTTTTTTTGACTTATTATCCAATAATCTTTTAATTATTGTTTTGACTAAAAATCTCATAATTTTGACTTATCTTATAATTAAGAGTCTTTCTATCGCAGTGTTCACTTACCATCATCTTATCTTTGTCCTGCTTCTTTTTCATCTATTAGTTTCTTCTCTTGGCATGAACGAGCTTCCATATAAAGTCTTATTTTATCTAATTGACAGTTTATTGATTAATAGACAAAAGTTAGTTGATCAGATGAAAACTGTTTCAACAAGTCTCTTTTTTTATTAAAAAACATGTAGATCCTTTCACTTGCTTGGATTAAATACAACTTCCAGGATTTTGTTGTAGATTTCTAACAGTGGGTATGAAGCGTCTGGAGATCCACTTTATTCTGGTTTCTTCTCAGTCCTGGACCTGGCAGCTCAGGTGGAGCTGCAGACAGAAACCACAGCCTGGCTGCCGCTCAGTCGCTGTGGTGAACAACAGAAACTCAGCAGCACAAAGGATAAAAATGGATCCAGCCGGATATATGAGGTGGCACCGCCTGTGGAAACATGAAAGCTTTTACACGTTAACCCCCTCCTCCACCCAAACCACACACATAAAAGAAAGTTCTCCTCCAGCCTGAGAGGACGGGGACGTTTACAGGTCCAGACTCTGCGTCTCCAGCCCGCCAGACTGCCTTTGATTTGGGGCTCAGAGGTGCCTGAGACGGGCTGGAAGTCACCGCTGCTTTCTGCGGGCCGTGGCTTTAAGTCAGGCATGACGACGGGCTGGCAGACGCTCCAACAACCTCCAAACCAGCCGACGCTAATGGACTGAAGTCAGAGCCGCCGCAGTGCATTCAGGGACGCTGAGCTGCCAGCAGAGTCTCAAAACGCTCCTTCAGAGAGGTCCAGGAGAAGGAGGAGGTATCGACCTGAACAACAGAAGAAGAAGATCAAACAAACTTATTCTCCATTTTTATGTATTTATATATTTAAATTTTTAACAAGTTTAAACGAGTTAAAGCTCAAAATGTTGGAATATAAACAGTATCTGATCTCCAGTTAGCTCCGGGTTAGTTTCTAGGGCCACTTAGCGTCTAGGGTCAGTTAGCTTAGAGTGAGCTTCAAAGTCCAATTAGCTCAGAGTTAGCATCTAGAACCAGTTAGCTTGGAGTTTGCTTCAAACCCCAGTTAGCAGTTAGCTTCAAAGTATGTTTTGTTTAGCCTAGCTTCCCTCAAAAACTGGAAGGAGGGGGGACAGTTAGCTTAGCTCCATCACAAGATAAAAAAGCTTCTCAGATTTGGACTGTTGCTGAAGACCGATGACATGCAGCACTGCATGGGGCCACTGCGGTAAGGACTCCCAGGACACCTCTGTCTGTTACCTTGACGACGTGTCGTCGGGCGATGTCGGGCCTCCTGCAGAGTCCCTGCAGCCGTTTACAGAGCTGCTCAGGTGTGGAGTACAGGTACTCTGCTGCATTAAAGAGCAGAGAAGAAAAAGCTGCAGCTCCACACTGACAGGCGCTACATTATTCAATAAGGATTCACTTTAAATCGCATATTTTATTACCTGGGAATATTTCAGGATACACTAAAGCCTTCGGACACAGAGGATAACAGCCACAGTGGACAGCTTCTAACCTGCGCAACATTCAACAAGTTAAAGTGTTAATACACAACATGAGACACTGAGACGTTACTACAGGTCCTCCTGAGGGGGACATGGAGGTCTGAACCACATCACATCACAGTGTGGACAGACAGACAGACAGACAGACAGAGAGAGGCAGAGAGAGAGAGAGAGAGAGACATAGAGAGAGAGAGAGAGAGAGAGACACACACACAGAGAGAGGCAGAGACAGAGAGAGACATACAGAGACAGAGACAGACAGACAGACAGAGAGAGACATACAGAGAGAGAGAGAGACAGAGAGACATACAGAGAGACATACAGAGAGAAAGACAGAGAGACATACAGAGAGACATACAGAGAGACAGACATACAGAGAGAGACAGAGAGACATACAGAAAGACATACAGAGACAGAGAGAGAGACATAGAGACAGAGAGAGAGGCAGACAGAGAGAGAGACAGAGAGACAGACAGAGAGAGAGAGAGACATACAGACAGACAGACAGACAGACATAGAGACAGAGAGAGAGGGATACAGAGACAGGGAGAGAGAGACAGAGAGAGAGACAGTCTCTCAGTTGGTCCCTCTGAGATGACGTGACCTGCTGACCACAGACGCCCTAAATTTAAATATTTTGTGGATCACTGATGAATAATTGATGACTTTTCAATCTCTTCATGCTGGAAACATTCATATTTAAACAGACTGTAACTTCACAGCATTTCATCAAAAACAAATGTGATTCATAAAAAACAGTTTTAGTTCTGATAAGTTCTGGTCTGAAGGTCTGAAGGTCCAGCTCCTGTATGTCTCTGATCGGGATTATTGAGGTCAGTTCAGTTCAGTTCTCTGATGTGAGTAAATGTTGTCAGACGTTTCATCTCAGTCTCTCTCTAATTATCTAATCGTTTCACTGGACTGAATGACATCATCACCGCAGGACACGAACAGGCGTCTGCTCACACTGATGATCATAATTAATCAGATTAAACAGAATTCAGTGATAACGAGGAGACTCTCAGCTGACACCATCAACACGTAGCTGAGGGCGACTCTATTGTTTCTACTCGGACAGACAATTTAAAACTGATCTCAGACAGGAGACGAAACTGGCTGTGCTTTTATTTTGTCGGCCTGAGCTCCGGCTTTTATTTACAGTCTATGGATTACCCTAACGTGGCTCCGCCTCTGCACCTGTGAAAAAATATTTGCATTCACCGCCAAACTTTAGCCAACTATAGACCTATATCTGTACCTAGATCTTAGTGCTGCGTTCGACACCATTGACCATCACATCCTATTACAGAGACTGGAACATTCAATTGGCATCAAAGGAACCGCACTAAGCTGGTTTAAGTCGTATTTATCAGATTGATCTCAGTTTGTACATGTGAACGATGAATCCTCCATGTACGCCAAAGTCAGTCATGGAGTTCCACAAGGTTCTGTGCTTGGACCAATACTATTCCCTTCTTATATATGCTTCCTTTAGGAGATATCATTAGAAAACACTCCATACATTTTCATTGCTATGCGGATGATACCCAGCTATATCTATCAATCAAGCCAGAAGAACCTCATCAGTTAGCAAAGCTCCAAGCATGCCTTAAGGACATAAAGACCTAGATGACCTGAAATCATGTTCAAATCAAATGTATATCTTATATATATATATCTTATAGTTAGGGCTGGTAAAGTGTCATGAGATAACTTGTTGTGAGAGTGGAGGGAGCACGCAGGCTGAAACAGGTAAGGAGAGAGGTGACAGGACTCCTCAAACAACATCGGAGGGTGACTCAGTTAATGTTGGGCTGAGTGGAGTGACTGTACTCAAGGTGGCTGAGTTGAAAAGGGAGACAGGCAGTGCATGCACCGGGGCTTTATAGGGGGAGGATGCTACCTCCTGATTGGGTGGTGAGTGCAAATATTTTTTCTCAGGTGCCGAGGCAGAGCCTCATAAAGGTAAACCAACAGCAAAGCCTGTTAAAGGGTGGAGAACGTACAACATAGAAGACATAGTGATAGAATGCTAACATGCTAAATGTACAAATGATACCATGCTAACAGTTAACATTACATAACATAAACATTACGTTTATCCAAGAAACTGAGTTTGCAAAAGCTGAGACACTTCAAGTACTTTAAAGTAAATCAAATGTAAAAAATCAACGTGCTGTTATCACTGCACCAAATGTTTTCGTTAAAAGTAGATTTTTACATTAAAACTGTTAATGTTAAAACCAAGTAACGGATCATTTTCTCTTGAATTTCTTATGACATGAGGATTAGCATGCTAACACTAGTATTGTATTGTCGTTAGCATTAGCCACAAAGAGACGCAGAAGGATTATGTTTGTGCTAGTGTTTCTACTGTCCACAGTAAATAAGTACAGGTGAAATGTATGAAATGGTGCCTCAATATGAATGAGCAGAATTTATATAGTATTTATATTTTGTTTATTTTTTCACATGATTTTGACTGAGGATGCAGAAGAAGAACAGCTGTACCACCTGATCTGAGCTCTCACAGAACTCCATGTTAATATTACTGACCCTTTAAAGTCCATATTTCTACATGTAAACTTTCAGAAACAGACTGTTTGTATGAACACCACAGAGCTGAGTATCAGCAGAGCACTGTGGGGGGCAGAGGGTCCTGGTCCCTCCTGGTTTTGGATCAAAGACAAACACAAACATCACTCCCCCCTCAGGGACAACATTACTTCTTCTCTCTGCCATAATTAGCTCATGACTTCATTATCACATAGAGGGAACAGTTTGCCGTCTACTCTCATTACACAAATACTACTCACGCTTTTATTCATCTACATCCAACACAGAAGACGTCACTGTCTCAGCTGCCTGCCTGCTGTTAGCTTCACTGTGGATGCTAACACTAAAGCTGCGAACTGAAGAAGCAGCTAATTATTAATGCTAACCCCCCCCCCACACACACACAATCCCCAAGCGTTTTAACGTCCTAGCATCAGAATGCTAACATGCTAACACCCCCCTCAAACAGACAGTCCCCATATCATTTTAACATCCTAGCATAAGAATGCTAATAACCTCAACACACACACACACACACACACACAAACACACACACACACACAGTTGTTAATATTCTAACATTAGCAACATGCTAATGTCCCCACAGATACATACAGCATCCTCCTGAAAGACAGTAATGTCCTCACACACCATGTCCCTGTAAACACACTGTCCTGATATTAAAACAGGACAGACTCTGAATGGAAACACAGAGACTGACTCCAGTCTTCAAATTACCTTTCTGGGTGTCCGACTCCACAAAAACGTCGAAAAAAACAATATATAAAGCTCAGTTTCAGTGCTATCAATAGGTTAGCAGGAGGTGTCCAGTCTTAAAATTAAACTTCAACTGACATTTCAACTCCTTTCACACTAACTGACGCTACAACCTCAATCAGCACTTCCATTTTAACTGTCATCTTGATTTCTGTCAGTACTTGTGCTTCAACTGCCACTTCTTTCAGCAGCGAGCACATGCACAGTCTCCTCACAACATTGAGGCCTTTTCTACTTTATTATTATTTTAAATTTATTAAAAAACTACCAGGACAAACTATAAATAAATATCTCAGTGAGCTACAAACAGACTTCCAACATGAATCAGGTGAAGATCAGATGCTCAGGACTGCAGGCTGACACTCACAGAGCTGTTTGGTTGGTTGTGCTTCAGAGAGAGGAGTGTCTGATTGGTTGTTGTTGTTCAGCCTGCAGCTCAGATCCACCTGACTGAAAGTGTGATCAGAGATTCAGCTGCAGAGTTCAGGTGACTGAAGTCTGACTGAAGTCTGATTCACATACAGACAACCTGAGAGGCTGGCGGTCCTCACAGAGTCCATACCTGCAGGTTTCTATCAGGTCTTTGATCTGATGAGACCACCTGATTAAATAAAGTCACTACACACTCAGTGTGAGGCCTCGCTGGGTTTCATTGCACACATACTGAGGTGTGCTGAGCAGACTGCTGGTGAGAGTGCATCCAGGTTTCTGACGTTGTAAATCATCTTTTTGTTGGAACACAATAAATCCACCTTTATACTACTTCAAACTTAACCATTCCTGAAAATTACCATTTGAAAAGTTAATGCAGAATTTTATGTTTTAAAAGATAAAAGGGCATAAATTCAGAGGGAAAGGTGGCCGTTTTAAACAAAAAACAACATGTCTTTTCACATAACAAAAGGGAGCCGTTGTCCCGACTCAACATGCAGTAGCAGGTGATACTGAAGAGTCAGCTTCCAAATCAGGGTTAGGTACAGCACCATGAAACAGGGGTGTTGTGGTCTGTTAAACCGGAGCTGCTCTCCCTTCCTATTGATTCACTCAGTCTCCAACATAAAAGTTGCTCTTTAAAGACTAAAGTGTTTTCACTTCCTGAGTGGCTCAAGAACTTAAAGATGAATACAATAAAACCGCAGTGAACCTGAATGTCAGGTTGTTGTGTTGTTGATTCCTGCACCTGGTTTTCGTTGGTTTTCTAATAATTACAATAAATTCCGTCTGTATAAAATAACAGCCCTCAGTGAGTGATATGAGATCTGAACTCACATGGCGACTCCGAAGAACTCGTGTTTGGCGGTGGAGACGACCACGTCAGCCTGACTCAACACTCGCAGATAATCCTCTTTACTGTACAGGAAACCCCAGTTCAGGATGTGACGGTCTAACTGACGTCTGGCCTCCAAGAAGATCTCTGCAGAATGACAGAAGAAGAGGAGGAGACTTACAGGAGTTATATATATATATTACAAGTTATATTTCTCACATCATTGTTACAAAGAAAATGATTCTCTTTTAATGAGAAACTGTTTTGTTATGCTGATGACATTTGACTAAATGAGTAAATAACATCAGTTAGCTTAGCATAATCAGATATGTCCGTCTCATTATAATTGTATGAAACACACAGAAAACTAACACCTACGTTTACTAAGAATTTATCTTTTAGCCTCTGACACTGTAGTTTTTGGAAGTTATGCTAGCTTGTGATGCTACAGTGACTTCCTGTTTACATAGTTGATTGCTTCTCATTGGACAGCGCAACAGATGTTTCCTAGCAACAGATTTACACACCACTAAAGTCTCTGAGACATTTCTTAGTTTTAATGATGCAACCTGACTTAGAGACAAGTTAGAAGTTACTGACACATCAGGAAGGACTTCATGAAGCTGCTGCAGCTCAGAGTCCTGATGTCTTGATCAGAGTCCTGATGTCGATCAGAGTCCTGATGTCTTGATCAGAGTCCTGATGTCTGAGTAGGCCAGCAGGAATAATATCCAACAAACTACATATGGCTGTTTGACTGTGTCTGTTTGTTATTTTATTTTGGAAGGAAACAGGAAGCTAAATGATAACATTATTATTATCATTAGTGTGTGTTTTGTTTTATATTATATATCATTTTTGTAAATATTAGAGGTAAAAGACAATGAAAGACAGACAAATTAGGAAATAAAATGTAAAGACATTATATGTCCTGTTATTAATATAATCATATATGTGATGAGTTGACTTTTCTAACACACACTCCGTCTGAGCGGGAGGAGGAAAAAATAAAGAAAATGAGATAAAAACACATTTTTAAAAAAGCCTGACATTTATGAATCTGGACGTTTATGACACGAGCAGAAAGAAAAACAGGTGAGGGGTGAAAATAATCAATACTCTGACCCTATTAACAAAATCAAAGTCGATTAAAATTGTCCTAATGTGATTGCCTTCCCAGCACTCGTAAAGCTAATCACTGAATATGAAGCTGGATTTACGGTCAGTGTGTTTATGCTGCAGTATAACTTTATGTTTCAATATCTCAAAGTGTGTTTGACCAGAGTGTGTTCATTAAGCTAAAACACACACACACACACACACACACACACACACACAGAGTCATTATAGCATCATCAGCTGATGATATACGGTGTGTTTTGTCAATTAAAAACTGTCCTCAGGCCTGTATGCAGCGCTGACCTTTGACCTTCAGATAATCTAATAACACAGAAGATGATTATTTACCTCCAGACTGCAATAAAACACAGAAATATGAAGTTTCCAAAGGTGAAAGAAAAGTCAGAGACTTCTTCATCAAAATAATGTGATGAAGGAACTCAACGTCCAAACTACAGCTTTTGACTCCAGAACAATACTGAACTCTCAGGCATCCATGTTTGCTATTGAGACACTCAGAGTCATGTATTTCACCTGTCTACTGTACTACAGGTAGTCGTCCTCATGGCTAATGTAAGAGACTCCTTCTTTACTTGTCTACCTGAACAACAATCTGGCTTTTCCCCAGCTGTTTCATTGGATAACTTCCCCAGCATCTATGTACTATATATACACACACACACATATATATATATATATATATATATATACATAGAGAGAGAGAGAGAGAGAGAGAGAGAGAGAGCGATGCTTGTTCATGCAGTTTACACACAGTTTCACATCGATGACTTAAAAATATATTTGAATGTGTGAAACATCTGTATGACATCATCCCTCACCTTCTTTTCACTTTAAGTGTGAATGAAATGTTGTATTTGTGTGTTTAATGTGTGTGTGTGTGTGTGTGTGTGTGTGTGTGTGTGTGTGCGTTTACCTGGAGGATCAGTGAAAGTCTCTCCAAGCACCGACAGGTGAAAGTCGAGTCGCCTCTCCTTCAGTTTGATTAGAGTGGAGAAGAACAGCTCGGGGTTTTTATCATGTTCCCTTCAAACACACACAAACACACTGTGTCTCTAACAGACGCTGCAGCAGCTCATTTAACCACAGACATGTAGAAGAAGAGGAGGAGGAGGAGGAGCTGGCAGCGCTCCCCGGAGGCCTGTTGATGGACCGGCAGGTGGACACTTGATGCTCCTGGTCCTCGGGGTTCGGGGGGGGGGGGGCTCGACTCTTTCAGCTGCTGAACAGATGTTGTGAAGCTGCTTCTCTCTCACTGAACAACACATCGTCTTCAGGTTCAGGAGGTGCTGAAGGACCGAGAGAGTTACTGAGACTGCAACAGCTTTATTTAAATCACAGCTGGAAACTCTCCTGTGTCACAGGGGAAGGTGGCTAAACATCTGGATACCAATACATTTGAGTAAATCAAGAAGAGAAGAGTTTCAGGTGACGTTCAGTGTTCCTGAACGTTTGGTGACAACGCCACACACTTCATTTATGGCAGATATTTACCAGATATTTATTAGATATTTACCAGATACTGACTAGATACTTACCAGATATTTATTAGATATTTACCAGATATTTATTAGATATTTACCAGATATTTATTAGATATTTATTAGATATTTACCAGATACTGACTAGATATTTACCAGATATTTATCAGATATTTACCAGATATTTATTAGATATTTACCTGATTGGTGTTTTTTTTTTATCTCCTCTTAATAATAATAATTTTGCTTGTATTGTTTGTCTTTTTCCTGCAAAGAACTTTATCAGTTTGTTTGGCTATTTTACTAAAATGTCCACGACTGTGAGTCTGTAATTCCATTGTTTTCCTTTGGATCGGGAGACACTGGGTGTGTTGAGCAGCTGACTCTGGTTCAGTTGTTGGTGGTCTGATGTCGCCACATTAGTCCTGTTATTAATAAAAGCTGATTTGTGAGCAGAGTGACGGTGTGAAGGTCAAACAGCAGCGTCGGCAGCATCTCGCTGGATTTCCTGAGGTGACGTATTAGTGAGCAGATTATTTCTTCTCAGCCTCTCGTCTCCCTCCGGACTCAAGATAATTCCCTCATTTCCACAAAACCTTTTTAACTCTTCTGTGAGCAACGAATCCTCCATTCCCTCAGTGCTGATACAGGAGAGGACAAAGACTGAACCAGCGAGAGATAACAGAGCTCCCATCATCCCCCTCTCCTCCCCCCTCTGAGGGGAGAAATGAGTGTTAATTAATGTGAGAGGATTCAGTAACATAGGAACACTCTGTGTAGACTAACAAGCATAATAAATGTACTCAAACTGGACTAAAAACAACATGAAGAAGATCTGAACGCTGAGCTTCCTTCAGACACAGAACTGCAACGATTCATCCATCAGTCAATTTATAGAAAATCAATAATCGATTCAGCTTTGCAGTCATTTTATAAGCAGAAATTCAGCAGTTTTTTCTGTTTTACATCTCAGTAAACTGAATATTTTTGGGTACTGAACTGTTGGTTGAACAAAATGAGACATTTGAAGACATTTGCAGGATTCATCGCGACCACTGAGAGACTGTTAATGCCGTTTTTTCACGATTGTTTAACATTTCAACTGTCAGATTAATGATTAGTTACAAGTTTTAAATTAATACAGTCAGTTTACCAGTTTATTAGGAACAGCTGCTCAAACTAAATCAGTCTGATCCAACAGTCCTATAATAAATCCTCTGGTTCAGTTTGTGTTGATTCAGCTGTCATTAATATATATTAATATTATTATCATTACGGAGGATGTAGTTTGTGCTGCTGTTGAATTGGACTCACACGAGTTCCTGTTATTTTGTCCACCCCATTTATATCAATGAAGGCGAATAATACAACACAATAAAGTGTACATTATAACTTTGCGCAGGAGGATTTATTACAGGACTGACTCACTTCGAGCAGCTGCTCCTAACAAATAAGAATTATTATGAAATAAAAGTATTTAATTCATTTATGGATTCACTGTTTAGTCTATAAAACCTCAGAAAAAAGTCTTTAGTGACATCTTTTTTTGTCCAACCAACAATCCACAACTTTTACTATTTATTTATTCGTAATTGTCACCGTCAGGATGAAACATTTTGCTCTCTCTTTGCTTCTGTCACAGTGACGCTCTGATGACACGTCGTTATCAACATTTTCTAATAGTTTCAGTCTGATTAACTTGTTTCCGAGTTGGAAACATTTCTGTGAATTAAACTTTCTCACAGACTCAAAGATCAAATCTAACAAACTGCTAGTTTTAATCTGCAACTTGTTTTATAGTCACATATATATATATATATATAGCTATTCATTTATATATTCATAGCTATTCATTTATGTGTATATTTGAGAGGATGGCCTGCTCCTGTTTCTATCTTTAATAGGTATATTTATGTTTGTACTTTTCATAGTGTAGAGGAGTGAGCATGCTCAGTGGAGAGCAGAGAGCTCATTAATATTCATCAAACTCTGATGGTCTGATTCACAGATGAGTCATTAAATATTCTGCTTCATGTTGAACCCAAGAGAAGCTTTTTAAAATTCAAATATTATTTACTGAGATTCACAATGTGAGTCTGAAAACCACAAACTGAATGAGTCCTCATTAACAGACTGAACAGATACTTTCCTGTCAAAAGAACGATATAAAATACACTTTACTGTCAAAGGATCTATTTAATATACACTTTCCTGTCAAAACACCTATGTAAAATATACTTTCCTCTCAAAAGACCTATATAAAATACACTTTCCTGTCAAAACATCTATGTAAAATATACTTTCCTGTCAAAAGATCTACGTAAAATACACTTTCCTGTCAAAAGATCTATATAAAATACACTTTCCTGTCAAAGGATCTATATAAAATACACTTTCCTGTCAAAAGATCTATATAAAATACATTTTCCTGTCAAAAGACCTGTATAAAATACACTTTCCTGTCAAAGGATCTACGTAAAATATGCTTTCCTGTCAAATGATCTATATAAAATACACTTTCCTGTCAAAAGATCTATATAAAATACACTTTCCTGTCAAAGGATCTATATAAAATACACTTTCCTGTCAAAGGATCTACATAAAGTATGTAGTACTATGTAGTAGTATGTAGTATTCAGTAAGTTTATTAAATTTCAGTAGGTTTATTTAATTTCAGTAGGTTTATGTATTTTCAGTAGATTTATGTATTATCAGGAGGTTTATTATACTTTCAGTAGATCTATTAATTTTCAGTAGGTATATGTATTTTCAGTAGGTTTATGTATTTTCAGTAGATTTATTAAGTTTCAGTAGGTATATGTATTTTCAGTAGGTTTATGTATTTCCAGTAGATTTATTAAGTTTCAGTAGGTTTATGTATTTTCAGTAGGTTTATTTATTATCAGTAGGTTTATTTATTATCAGTAGGTTTATTATACTTTCAGTAGATCTATTAATTTTCAGTAGGTATATGTATTTTCAGTAGGTTTATTAAGGTTCAGTAGGTTTATGTATTTCCAGTAGGTTTATTAAGGTTCAGTAGGTTTATTTAATTTCAGTAGGTTTAGTTTCAGTAGGTTTATGTATTTTCAGTAGGTTTATGTATTTTCAGTAGGTTTATTTATTATCAGTAGGTTTATTATACTTTCAGTAGATCTATTAATTTTCAGTAGGTATATGTATTTTCAGTAGGTTTATTTAAGTTCAGTAGGTATATGTATTTTCAGTAGGTTTATGTATTTCCAGTAGGTTTATTTAGGTTCAGTAGGTTTATGTATTTCCAGTAGGTTTATTTAGGTTCAGTAGGTCTATGTATTTTCAGTAGGTTTATTCAGTTTCAGTAGGTTTATTTAGGTTCAGTAGGCTCATTTAATTTCAGTAGGTTTAGTTTCAGTAGGTTTATATATTTTCAGTAGGTTTATTTAGGTTCAGTAGATTTATTTATTATCAGTAGGTTTATTATACTTTCAGTAGATCTATGTATTTTCAGTAGATTTATGTATTTTCAGTAGGTTTATTTAGTTTCAGTAGGTTTATGTATTTTCAGTAGGTTTATTTAAGTTCAGTAGGTTTATTTAGTTTCAGTAGGTTTATGTATTTTCAGTAGGTTTATTTAGTTTCAGTAGGTTTTATGTATTTTCAGACTCGAGCCGCAGACGGGTTCATCAGTGATTATATTTCATATTCAGTCACTTATGAGATTAAAAGTATTCCAGCCTCCATATGAAAAACATACAAAATAAGAGTGTCGTGTTTTCTGCTGTTTGTTGTGTTTCAATCATGATGTGGATCCTCTGGTCCTGATCAACATGAAGCTCTCACACACAGATTTAACCCAACCCGACCCCCCCATGCTGCAGGCTGAAGCTCCGGTGCTGCACGATCTTCACCTGAAACAGCTGTTCACCCCCCCCCCACAGCAGCAATAAGACGGAGCTGTAATCTGAGGATCGGGGCCACACACAGATTAAAACAAACAGACGAGAAGCTTCAATCACAGATTAACAGAAATCAGAATAAAAGCCGGCTGCGCGTCGCAGCTTTAATCCTTCTGTGTTTTTGCTCAGTTCAGAGCAGATTACATGACGGATGCTGTTGTTACTGATACAAGAGAAGGTGAAAAACACAGCGATGCTACAGAAACACACCGCTCACAGACCGGACGGTGGCCTGTAGGTCCAATAAACTCAAAACGGAAAATGTCTCTTCTCTGTGAGGACAGAATCTGATTCATGAAGATAATCTGAAGCATCAAATATCATCAGATCTGAGATCAGATTTACCAAACTGCTGAACGTGACAGGAAGTGAAGCTAAAAGTAAAAATCCTTCACTTTTACTCGCAAACTTCAAAATACATTTATACTGTTTACCTGTAAAACTCTTAGATTAATGCTAAAGCTGCATGCTAACATGCTAATGAATAAAGCATTTCAATATTACTTCTTTTCTAGTATAATTATTTTTATAATACCTTTTGTTTCAGAATACGATTTGGTTTTTCATAAATTAAAAATACATTTTTATATTTTCTAATAAATTATGATTGTATTTAATAAACATGACTTCCTTCTAACCTAATTAATATATTATTTTATTGTAAAGGACAATTTCATTTCATTTTGGGAGCACCTGTTACGACTTTTTCTAGTAAATTACATACAATAATTTAATTTTAAAATACTTAAAATGGCTGAAAATGTGACTGTGATTTTAAAGGCCAAACAACATCAAGTCTGATCAAAGTTCACACATTCAGTTCAGACAGGAAACTGAAATCACGTCAGACTCCTAAATTACACATGAATTTCATATTATGAAGTAAATAAATGTAACTTACCACCTGTGAGGCCAGACGATGTGCAGAGGTTTCATCTGGTCTTCAGTGTCTTCCTCACTAACTGGTCTCTGGTCTGCTCTGGGTTCAGAAGTGGACTGATGTGGATTCTCCAGCTCAGACCTGTTGGGGTCATTACAATAAAAACATCTCATCAGGACACGTCGACAAACTTCACACCTCACAATTATGAAATCCATCCCATAATAGTGAGAAAAGGATAAACATGAGATGTTTAACTTACCGGACTTGTACTCGTACTTTCAGATCTTTTTGGAGTAAAAATATCTTTATTCTTATAATCATCTAATAATGATGTCATCTTTTCTTTTTTTGTGATGTTATAATTTTAAGATGCTAAACTTTCGCTAACCTAAACTATATACGTTGTGTAATGAGAATCAGTGCAGGGTGAAGTTAGCTTTTTAAGTGACTCTACAGCCTGTGGGGGGCGCTGTTCAGACATGTGACAGTCAGACTGAACGTACTTTATCTGTTACTGTATATTCTGTTCATCTGATCTAATTTAAAATTTTATTCTTGTTGAAGTTAAGAGTGTTACCATGGAGTCTGCTGCTCATCTTGTGGGGTGATGATGTCATCAACGTGAGACAACTCTGCGGGCCTGCGGAGGAGTTTGTGTTTGGGCAGCAGCCTGAAAAACAACCAGCAGAAGAATCAGTAAACCACCAGCCCGGTGGACCGGAGGAGTCTCAGCAGGTCATTACAGCACATTAAGATCCACATTAGAGTCTTTATAAGACGAACCGGTCGTCAAAACCAATCGCTGCCAGAGTCCAGTGTTTGTCCACTGACGCTCCGAAGACCTGAGGGGGGTCCTGACCGGCATGAAGCGTCAAACCGTCTTCATGGTGCAGTTTTCTGGTTGTTTTTGGGGCGCAACAGGAAATGATGTAACATTCATATGAAGGGACAACGGTGACATCAGGAGCGTTGGGATTATTTTCAGTCCAGAGAAGAAGCAGCATCTGCTGTAGATCTGTGATCCCTGCTGGGTTCATCTGCAGGTTCAGCTGGGACCCCACAATCCCCTGGCCTGGTGTCCATGTTAGCTGCTTTCTGATCGGGGGTGGGGAGGGTTGTTCTACTCTGACAAATCAGCAGCGACTGATGGCTGTTAGCAGCAGTTCACTCGTTAATGTTTGTCACGTAAAGTCGATGACTGTTAATATTAATAATATTATCTATTAATTCTAGAACAAGTCTCAGTTGATTTCATGAGAGTTCGGTTGTATTGAGTTTATGAGTTTACGAACAGCTCCATTTATTCCTTAGTATTTTCTTTTGGTGACTTTATTCTCCACATTTTTCCAGCTGACTAAGAGACCATTAGAAATTATTAGAGATGTATTTTATTTTTTATTTTAGTTATTAAATTATAACCTGTAAAACTCTAACCCTAACACTGGAAGACATTTTCGACTACAGTTGCTCACTTCTTTATCACAGCAAAGACGTTCTTCTCTTTATCTTGTTTTAGGTCTTTTAGCTTCTTGTTTAACTTCAGGTAAATCTGAGTGAAGGATTGTGTACAATCACAATCTTTACAATAACCATGTTCAGACATTTAAAATAAGATCAGCACATGTGACTGTGACATCGTCATCCAACACACCTGTACCTGACTGTGCTGTGACATCATCAACCAACACACCTGTACCTGACTGTGCTGTGACATCATCAACCAACACACCTGTACCTGACTGTGCTGTGGCATCATCATCCAGCTTCTGTACTCTAGAAACATCTGAAATAAACAGCCCAACTACCTGATGATGTGACAGTCTAAAGTGCTGAACCTGGACAGAGTGCTGGACTCTGAGATCAAACCGCGTCCTCATCTGTTTGATTACAGTTTGACGACCTCAGAGTGAATCAAAGTGTCGGCTGATGAAGCAGGAAGCCCGCCTTCTAATCACAAGTTTAATCTGGAGGGATGGAAACAGCTGCCGGCCACCTTCTCCTGTCTGAAAGGAGACGATCCTCCTCCTCGCTCCACGACTGCACTGAGGACTACAAGGGGCGGGGGAGGGGGGGTCATGGTGCTGGTTGGAGGACATACTTTAGGTGGTGGTGGGGGGGTTTGCCGGTGACTCGGCTCTCGGTGCCAGAATCCACCACAATTGGTTCCGTATGTCTGTTTGAAGTAACTGTGATGAAGAGGAACGAATTAAGGATCAAACTGGCGTCCATGATTTGTCCTTAATACCACACACACACACACACACACACACACACACTCTGGCCGCTGTTGCAGCGGTGACATAATCATCAATAATCTCTGTTCCTCCACAGCAGAAACATCAGTCTTCATGACTAAAACTCTGCACACATAAAGACAGAAATACGCTTCTTTTGTTATAAATCTCAGTCACTATGAAATGTGCACGAGCCTCATTCTCACTACACGATGTCGGCTGGATGCTGACCGGATGTCGGCCGGACGTCGGCTGGATGTTGGCTGGATGTCAGCTGGATGTTGGCTGGATGTCGGCCGGTCGTCGGCCGGTCGTCAGCTGGATGTCGGCCGGTCGTCGGCCGAATGTCAGCTGGATGTCGGCCGAACGCTGGCTGGATGTTGGCCGGTCGTTGGCTGGATGTCGGCCAGACACTGGCGGGATGTCGGCCGGTCGTCGGCTGGATGTCGGCCAGACGTTGGCGGGATGTTGGCCAACAGGCGTAACAGTTGCTGGTTTATCCCGTGTAGTGAGTCATAGTGGACGACAACAGTCGCCACATCTGGGACGCCTCACCTTTACATTCTTGTTCCAGGAAGTCAGTCCCTAGGCCCTCCTCCCTGATGACATTACACAGGTCATGAAAGATGGCAGGCTCAGACAAGTCAGATCAGGGGGACTGCAGCAAGAAAACCTTAATCTGACCCGCCTCTACAGTTGAACACCTGATGACCAACAGAACTCCGACAGCTACACAAAGACCGACAACCAACCAGTCTGAGCAGAGAAGAAGAAAAGGACACCTGCTGATCACGTGGTGTCCACATTGATCTGATTTCACTCGAGACAATCCTCAGAGAGAAGTCAGCGTCCTGCTGCTCGGCTGTGATGGATGTGATGTCTTTGTGTCCCACCGCAGGTTTCTGCTGGCTTGGGTCAATCACTATTAAATTACAAAAGTCCACCACTCAAAGGCCGATTGATAGATGGATACCGCAAACGCACCGACCACAAAGAGGCCAAAGAAGAGGCCAAAGAGCCCTGAGCGCATTCACACACACCAGACTCCCTCCACAAAAGACCCCTTTTTGTTTTGTTTTGGTTTTGTTCTCTTCTTTTGGGCCAGAATCTACCTCAATGTGACATTACAGGACTAACAGATCTGCAAACTAAAGTTGAACTTGAGCCAGAGGAGCATTTTCTACAATCCAGAGTGATATGTTTGGAAGAGGGAAAAACTGGAAAAGGCAAAGTTGTCTGAAGAAAAGTGTTCACTTGCATTGAAAATCACAAGTGTTAACACTATAAACAAGTTAAAAAGTCTTACATATAAAATGTTTGAATGTGGATTTTTAGTCGTATAGTATTAGTATACACACACACACGCACATCTAAACAAAGCGATTCATTGAGAAAATAATTAATTGATAATGAAAATCATTAATCATTAAATTCTTTACCAAAACAAAGCAAGAGTAAACAGTTTATAGGCGACAAGATTATTGGAACAATTTGGACCTCAGCAGAGAAAATAAATGTAGAAGACTTGTGTTGGTTTGGTGTTGGCCCTCTGGGCTGGTTGTGTTTCTTCACCATGAATCCTCCTCGATCTGAACACATTAATACCTCTGCAGAGAAATCATCCCATCCCCCTCCTCGCCCCGTTTGTTTCTGTGAGCGCTTTATATTTTCAAAGAGCCGGACTGGCAGTGTTGGTAGGAGCACCGCGGGCGTGTGGAGGGATTGTCGGCCATGCATATCATCACTTACTTACACTCTGTGAGTTTGCTTTGGATCAGACACATTAGCATCTGAAAATGAGCTGAGAAACACTGGAGGCCAGAGGAAGTCATCCTGCAGCTCAGCGTCACATGAAGAGAAACATCACGCTTGTACTGAGAGGACACAGGACACACACACACGCTTGAGTTGGAGCTCCTTAAAGACACGACGTCTCTCAAGGCTTCAGCCTCTGATGATGAACAGCAGATACTGATCTCAGGTCTGACCTTACAGCTGAATCAGAAACATCTTTTAAATCACTTCACAAAACTTCTCTTTTAAAAAAGCTTTTTATTAATGCTAGCATACTGTTTTATTTCCCACGTCTGATTCATTATTATTATTATTATTTTATCTGATGTTATTGTTGGTGGTTTATTCCATTTTGTTTTTGGATTGCCTCCTGAAATGTTTATATCCTGGTTCAACCATGTTGCTGTATAAATAAAGTTGATTATTATGATTATTTTGATTAATATCATGAATATTGTTGTTATTACAGCTGACATGTGAGCGTTAGGTCTCCTGGTCTCTTGACTCCACAGAGGTTCATCGTCTCCCCTCCAGTAAGTGATCCTCATTAAAGCTGCTCCTGTCTCATCCAACAGCCTTTAATCTGAGGAAGAGAAAGATCACACTGACCTGCTGACATCAGGGAACTGGACTGGGTAGTACAAGACCACGCACTTAGGCCGGATCAGCAGGTCCAGGTCTCTGGGTCTGTGGTCTGGGATCTTCTTCATGAAGTAGGAGATGGAGGTCAAGAAGGATTCCATGTTGAAGACGGAGTTAAACACCACCAGGTCTGACACCAGGCTGCCGACACACGAGGATAAGACCTGATCAATAATCAAAGAGTGACTCAACACTGAATCCACTTTACATATTAACATTGAGTTAATAAATCATCTGATCTCCGAGTTAATAATTCATCTTAATAAATCATCTGATCTCCGAGTTAATAATCCATCTAAATAAATCATCTGATCACTGTGTTAATAAATGATCTTAATAAATCATCTGATCACTGAGTTAATAAATCATCTGATCTCCGAGTTAATAAATCATCTGATTACTGAGTTAATAAATCATCTGATCTCCGAGTTAATAATGCATCTTAATAAATCATCTGATCTCCAAGTTAATAATTCATCTAAATAAATCATCTGATCACTGAGTTAATAAATGATCTTAATAAATCATCTGATCTCCGAGTTAATAAATCATCTGATTACTGAGTTAATAAATCATCTGATCTCCGAGTTAATAAATCATCTGATTACTGAGTTAATAAATCATCTGATCTCCAAGTTAATAAATCATCTGAATGCTGAGTTAATAAATGATCTGATCTCCAAGTTAATAAATCATCTGAATGCTGAGTTAATAAATGATCTGATCTCCAAGTTAATAAATCATCTGAATACTGAGTTAATAAATGATCTGATCTCCGAATTAATAATTAATCTTAATAAATGATCTGATCTCCGAGTTAATAAATCATCTTAATAAATCATCTGATCACAGAGTTAATAAATGATCTTAATAAATCATCTGATCACTGAGTTAATAAATCATCTGACCACCAAGTTAATAAATGATGTTAATAAATCATCTGATCATTGACCTGATCATTTATTAATTAGTGGTGGTAGTAGTAGTAGTGGTGGTAGCAGTAGTAGTAGTAGTACTGTAGTAGTGCAAACAGTACTGACAGCGACACCATCTTAACAACACACATCCCTACTAGTGAGGCTAAAAACTGCAGTTTTTTTAAATGTAGTTCTGATACACTGAGCTGCAGTGGGGGCTGATGGGAGAAGCTTTGTGCTGCATTATAATTTAAATGAGAGAAGTAATCTGGCTTCCATCCAATCAGAAGCTTCTTAATGATCAGTTGTTTAATGGTGCTGTAACGACGTTAGAGCCTCCACTTATTGACATGCTGCCCTGCAGATCAACAACAATCAGTTTGCTCTTTACTGTTAGACAGCTGATTAATGACAACTAGACCCACTTCAATTCCACACACAGCAGCCTGTCAGAGCCGCTCATTAACCAATCACATGCAGCCTGACACGCTCATCAAGACAAACTGCTGCAGCTGAGAGGAGCGAGTTAATGCTGCGCTCAGGTTTTCACTTTCATATTGTTAGTTATTTAAAGCTTAATACATCCGACTTATTTATTAAGAGCACTGATTATAATGATATAACGACACTAACTGATTCTTTTGTGCATTATTTCTAAACTTGATTTCTAACTGATGACGTTCAAACTTCAGTAATTATAAACTACATATTATTACATATTTAGGTGTCGGTCAGTGACAGATGTGTTCACGCATGACTCCTACATGGTGGGTTTTAATGAGGTCACACAAAAAGAAGTATTATTATTATCATTATTATTATCTTTACTGTGGCTCATTAAGAACACATCACGTGACCTCCAGGACGCTTCTGTTACTGACTGAAAGTGTCCGAGGATCACAAAGTGTCTCAGATGATCCCGTTGACTTGGTCTTTGATCTACGGTCCCCCCCCTGCAGATTGAGAACCACTGCTGAGCCCCATAACAACACAGTAATGGTCCGGTATATACACAAAAATAAAGGACTAGTGCTTACCATGAGAGGACCTGGTTGTATCCGTACTGGAAGTCTCTCTCCTGGTCTTTGCGGACCGGGTAAACCAGCTGGTTCTCGTGGAAGTACAGAACCTTCTTCAAACGGGCCAGATCTGGTCTGAGAGCCACCAGCTCACACAGGTTCAGGACCGAGCTGCTGAACAGGACTCTGAGGAGAAAAACATGTAGAGAAATACGATGTTAATGGAAGTAAAATGAACTACAGGCAGTCAAAAACCTGGTGTCAGAAACTTGTTGAGACCCACATCTGGAGTCCACATGGAGGTCCAGAGAGAGGCCGAGTACAAATACACACAAACATACAGAAATATTCAAAAAGAAGAACTTCTATTTAGAACTTCTATTTTCTAAAGAGTTACAAAGCAGTTAACAGTCAAACCAACTGAGTAATACTACTACTACTACTACTACTAATAATAATAATAATAATGAGGAAGTAGAACACACAGTGAAACAGTAACTTAGCTTAAAAACATAATTGAATTGTGAGAAAAGGCAGAATCAGTAACTTCCACTAATAAACTGATAATCTGAAATCCTGTCAGCGCCCCCTACAGGCTGCAGAGTTCATTCAGCCACAATGATGATGATCTCTTTACAGTCTGAACATGTATAGTTTGTCCTGAAGGTGGCGCTAGAGGAAAGATCACAGAGTCATTCAAATGTAAAAGGTTGATCCTCTATTCAGTTATGCTGACTTTGGATGTGTTGGTCTTGAAACTTGACATATGACTTGTTGGTCTTGATGTGGGACTTGTTGGTTTTGACGTGGGACTTGCTGGACTTGACTCAGGACCTTGTAGCCAACACAAGTTACTTAGTAGGCATGGTGGCGCAGTGGTTAGCAAGACTTCAGAATTCCGGAATTTGCTTCATGACACAAACTTGGAGATAAACGTTGTCAGTTTGTCAGGCGATGTGTTTAGATGATGATGTAGACCACCAGGACCAGGTCTTCCTCTGTGGGTGATCCTGCAGTCCTGACCCCTCTGATGATGATGTACCGCTCATCATCATCTGAACCCCCTGTGTCTTTGAAGCTCTGGATCTCCCTGACTGACCCTGTCCCCTATCCTCCACTTCAAACCTCAACTCCACCCTTCTTCACTCACTCACCCACCACCTCACCTCCCCCTTCTCCTTTTCTTTTTAAACCCCGCCCCCCTAAGAGCTTTGATGTGGATTCTCCACGAGCCACCGCTGATCACTGTGAGACTCTCAGACCTGGATTAGACTAATTTCCTGCTCGGGTCTTCAAGCCTGTTGTAGAAAAGTGGAACAGGAATCACTCTGACTCAAACCAGATGAGTCTTCTCTATTTTTAACTCTTTTCACTACCAACAATAGTCTGATGGACTTCCTGTGGAGTTCAGAGTTAGAGGTTCGAACCTGCTGGAGCTACTGAGTACATCCATGTGGAGGAATCATCTGATGTAAAATCGACTGAAACAAGCTTTGTTTTTCTTCCTCAGATTTCACTAAACACGTCTGTGTTTTCTTACCGAAGCCCTGGTCTTAAACGAGATGTCACAGCTCGGATGAAGTCCATTAACCAGTAAAACAACAACCGAAGAGTGAAGAGAGTTCACAGAGAACACGAGGTCAGATGGATTGACGGATGGACTTACAGCAGTCCCCTTTTGGAATGCTGACAAGCTAACGGCATGGCATTTAAAATTGACTATAATGATGTAGCATTTAGCATCTCACCTTTTTAACATGCTAGCATGCTAACATTAGCATGGTGTTTCACATGTAGCTTTACTATAATTACGTAACATTTAGCATCTTACCTTTTTAACATGCTAACGTTAGCATGGCTTTTAATATTGAACTTTTACTACAATTAAGTAGCATTTAGCCTCTTACCCTTTAAGCATGCCAACATTAGCATGTGCTTAATATGTAACATTTGCTATAATTATCTAACATTCAGCATTCTTACCTTTTTGGCATATGTACTATAACTTTTTAGTATGATAGCAAGCTAACGTTAGCATGTTAACATGCTGATGGTAATTATATATAAAATCTAAAAACATTTAAAATAGTTCCTTCTCAGCAGCTGCTAACGTGTTAATATTATCATGTTAACGTGCTAATGTTTTGCTTGGTAGCTAACGTGACTCGGAGGCTAAAGGAACATTTCTGATGTGCAATGATCTTCAAACACATTTTTAGCCATGAAGATATCACAGAAACATCTACAGGAGATGCCTGAAACCCAAACTGAGGGATTTTCTGAAGACGGTTCTGTGGTGGTGGTGTTCCTGATCTGCTTAATATAAACTTTTATTGTTGTTGAAGTTTCATTTCATAGAGACACGGCTCTTCCTCAGCGCTCATTTCATCAAATCCCTGTTTGGACGACTGTTTGCTCCTGAAGAAATCATTGAATTGTGACAAAAAGGAAAATAAAATCTACTAAATTGTATTTGTTGAAACTGAGGCCTGATAAATTCAAAATGAAGACAACTTGGAGACTTCTAAGTCCTGATAAATGTACTTCAAATATTCTCAGACGACGTGTTTACATGATGCAGCAGCTTCACGTTACATTCAGGAGGAAACCAAAGAGCAGAGCAGTGAAACAGTGAATCATGTTTGTACATGCTGCCCTTTAAAAAGCACAATCTGAGAATGAGTCAGCACACACACACTGAAGACCTTTCAGCCTCTGTGGGTACAAACTATCAAATCCAGATCAAAGCTGATGCCTCCTGATGTTGGTCTGTTATTGACGTCTATCATCAGGTTTGACTCAGCAGCATCAGACCTCTGAGTCACTGGCATCTTCCTCACGCTGCTCCTCATCTTCATCACTTCACTTTGTAAGTGCAGAAAGAAACTGACTAAAATATAAAGTTCTCAACAAATGTAAAGAGGACATGTTGTTACCAGGTCAGACTGTACAAAGTTTACCTGAGTGAGTCTCACCTGTATGACGGGCAGGTGGGGATGGTCTGGCTGAAGTGCAGCGCCGCTGTTCTCGCCCTCCAGTGCCATTTCTTGGCGGGCAGCGTGAAGACGGAGCAGCCGTCGATGTTTTCTTTCAGCAGGTCGATCAGCTGTTTGTGAGAGCCGCCGTAAAACGCCTCCACCAGCAGAACGCTGGGAGCCTGAGAGCCCTGACAGAGAGGACACAGGTTATTGATCGTATTGATGATTGCTGTCTCTGTTTTTTACGGTTTGTTTGTAACTGTTGATATGTGCTGTATAAATAACTAATAAGTGATTATTTCTGTCATATAATCAATGTAAATTTGGGGCGTTTTAATATATTGAATATTAAAAGATATAAAGTCAGAATGTATGGAAATGCTCTTATTGTGCAAACAAACTGACAGCTCTTCTTTCCTGTGAGACAGTAAACTGAATGTCCTTGGCAGATGAATCCATAATCAATATAACGATTAGTTGCAGCGTGTATTAACAGGTCACATCCTGTTGTCGGCGTGTGTCTCACAGCAAAGCAAAACTCAGGATGACTACACGGAACCGTCTGTGACTGTCAATCATCAATAAACAATCAATGACAATTTGAATTGTCAAAAAGTCCATTTATAAAGTTTCAACTGGTGGCTGTAGTTTAGAACTTTATTAATTAATATGAATGAATGTGTTAATGACACATTCATGTTAATGTGTTAACTAGTGAAACGTGTTCAGCTCCCAACAAACGCTGCCTTATTTCATATAATCAATTCATAAATAAAAGGCTACAGATAGATCACCACACAGACCCAGACCGTCACAGTCTGATCTGGACTCTGATGGATCAGGTCTCAAACCAACAACAGAGCTCCTGATGAACACATTATTATATTCATGCTGTCGGACTGCTGGTCAGAGTCAGCAGTCTGAAGGCTGCTTTCACTGATTGATGATTATGATTGATACGAATATTATTGATATGATCACGACTGATGGATCTTTGTTTTGCTTTAATGTGACGTTGAACTGCAGCATTCTCTCACGTCAATATAATCTGTTTATTAGTGGTGACCTTTGAGTTTATTAAATGATTCGTCCATTAATGGATTAATCAATCAACAGAAAATGAATCTGCAACTTGCTCTTCACACTTTGATCCAGTTTCTCAGATGTGAACTGTTGCAGGTTAACTTTGTCTGAGGACTCTTTTCAGACGCTTTATAGTCTGAACCAGTGGTTCCCAACCTGAGGGCCGGGACCTCTCAGGGGGACCCAAGAGCGACGTGCGGGGACGGCAGATAAGTCACCAGATGATGTACACCTCCGCTGATTTGAACGCCTTTGTGTATATTATTAGTTGTATATATATTGTATTTCTCTGACAGCAGCCTGGTGGAGGCGATGGAGTCCTGAAGGGAACAGCTGACTCCTCCGTTCACTCAGTGAATGGAAACTATTGTTGACACTCAGAAAGTTAACTTTTCAGAAACAAACCACAATAAATCAGAATATCCGTCTATTTGCAGCACAATGTGTCCTGATAGAGAAGCTGCGAGTCCATTATGATGTGAGGAGGTTTAACAGGAAGTGGACGTCGTACACTCCTTGAGCTTTCTGTCCTTCCACTGAATTCCCTCCCCGAAATTTCCAGTCCGCCCTCCATTTAGCTGCCCACAATGGGAGCTAATGTAGCTGCAGCACTCAGTGTCGCCCACAGACTGCTCAATCAGTCAATATCTGCTCCCTGCAGCTCTGTAACGCCACTCATATCTGGAGAAGGAAATGAGCTCTTTCAGGGCAGATAGCACTGCGCTGGTTCAGCAGAGGTTAAATGCAAATGTGTCAAAAATAAAAATCTGATTGGAAACAGAAACATAATGTCGCCCATTGTGCTCAAATGGTCCAATCTACTTCCTGAATGCTGCACAAATAATGTGAAATATGAAAATGTGAACGTGTCAGACGGGAAGAAGAGCGCAGATTGTTCGATTTACTCTGTGGTTTCAGAGTTCACCTGTTGGCCTTAAAAATGAAGAAATGTGGACTGGTTTCAGGGTCAGGTGTCAGTGTGGACCAGATCACATCGTTCCACTTTAACGGTTTTCAGAGGTCCGGACAGAAGACAGTCCAGAACAGACTAACATGAATACAAATACGACTTCATCTCTTTAATCACCGTGACCCACAGATGGATCTCAGGACTCTTCTCTGAACCAGAAGTTTGGAACCACTAATAAATAATAAATAAAAATTATAGTTTAAGCGTCTTAGTTGTATTAGTATATTTGTCAGGGACGATGCTGATGTGATGATATATATATATATAGATATATATATATACACACAGTAAATTACTAAAAAATAAAAGTTGTCATATAGCACTATAAAAGTCAAAAACTGGAATGACAGTGGAGAAAAACAACAATAATTAATAATAATAAACACTAACAATGAAAGGGTTAATCAAAGCATTAATGACTGACTGATAACAATAAAAAGTCCACTAATAGTATAATAAAAGTCAATGGGAGAATCTAAATTCATAACAAGTGCCATAAAATGTCAAAAACATTAACAAACGATAAAAGCCGACAAACACAAATCGACTAATAAAGTTTGTAATTAAAACAATATAAATGACAGTAAATTAAAAGGTTGTTATATATGAATGTTGAAAAATGGAAAGATAGAAGTCAACACAGTCAATAATGAATAATAACAATAACAATAATAATAATAATAATAATAATAATAATAAAGGATGTAAAGGTTAGAGGTAGGCAGTAAAGATGGAGGCCTCAGCTCGGTCGGACCGTCCTCATTCTTCTGACGGGAAGTTTGTTAGTAAATGTGAAATCATCAGTGAAGCAGAGAGAACTCATTATTCCACCTTAAACACTAACAGTCCCTGTGAACCACGTCGGGGGATTCCAGCCTCGCAGACTCATCTCACCTAGACACCTTCCCTCGCCCACTGCTTCAAACATGGAAGGCTGCCGACACACATGAAACAAAGGGTTAATGTCATCGGTTTCCCCCCGGCAGGGAATCCCCCCCTGGCAACGGCAGGCGAAGGGTTGACACCAGCTGAGGCCATGAGTCAGGCTGCAGAGCGAGGCTGGAAACTAAACTCCAGTGTGTCGGTGGAACCTGCTGCTGCTGTGAATCTGACATGAGTCTGTGGGCGAAGCAGGATTCATGACGTCACGGCTGTCTGACAAACACAAGGCGCCTCATCACTGTCGCTCTACATGTTATATACATCATATACGTTATGTTGTATACGTCATACATATTACATATATCATATTATATTATTATTGCTAATTAAAGTAAGATTGTGAACTTGATACCAGAGGCAGTCTCTCCACTGCCCCGCCCCTTTAGGAGACCAGCGGCAGGTCTATTCACTCCAACGGGAGAAGTGAACGTGAACACAGATTATGACCCATTCTCTTGTCCTGTAGTCACTGAAGTAAATACTGGACACGTTCTTCACCAGCCACATATCTTCTGAACACTCTGACACTAAAATCGTTTTTTTCAGACAGACAGATCAGGAGGAAATGTACTTTGTTGGAGACCTGTCTCTGTCTCAGCAGCACAGATGAACCAGCGGAGAATTAGAAGTTAAAACTGAAATGAAACGTGTGTTTCTTTGCTTAGTAACACTATTATCATTATTATGAACTGTTTTTGGAGGGGAAAAGAGAATATTATTAGACGACTAAAACGAGTGGCCAAATAAGGCGGCAGGGGAGGCGACCACGCCCACTTAGGAGACAGGAAGTGAATATCATTTCATACCATTGACACAGCTTGTAATACGTCATCTTCTGTTACAGAGGATCTTTGATTATTGGCCTTGACATTTCAAAAACATAATCGGCATATTATAACAATAATGACAACGAATGATGAAAATAATTCTTCGTTACAGCCCTCAACGCTGTACGTTTGTGAGATAACGGGAAGGTTTTTTATATCACCAGATGAATCATGTCATGATAATGAAACCACCTTGTCACAAAGTGAAACATTTAAAGGAGAAACCGAATACTGCTTTGTTTTTGTGGCATCAAGATAAACACTGTCATTTTGCATTTGCTGATTATTTTGACTAATTGGATAAAGGATCGATTCCTGAATGAAATATCAGCAGTAACGTTTACTTTTACTGCAGCAGTGAAAGAGAAATATTCCTCAAATGAAAAGTGCTGTATTAGTCCAGGATCAAATCAAATAAAAGACGAATAACGCTCGACTTCATGTTTCTGTCACTGTGACTGCAGGAACATGTTATACAAAGCTGCTCTGATCTCATATTAGAGGATTAATGTGAGTGAGAAGTGACTTTCTTCTGTTAATTGAAGCAGTCGTAGTTCACAGCTCAGACTGTATAATGATGACAGAGTTAATCATCAATCACACTATAATTATACAGACGAGGTCGTCTCTGAGGGCCGAGAGCCTGTAGACGTCCGAAAACGCTGCACAGGGTGACTCTCTTATATATACGTAACATATATATATATATATATATACAGTATATATATACACATATGTACAGTAAATATATATACATATATGTCAAGTATGCCTTGGACTCGATTGCAGAGATCGTACTTACAAAATGCATCAAGGAAGAGGCCGAAAACGAAAGCTAACTGAAACAGATGTCAGGCACCTCAAGATTTTAAGTACTAGAGACAGAAGGAAGACCACTGCTGATCTTCAGGCAGAGATTAATGCTTCTAGATCAGAATCTGAGAAAGTCTCCAGAATGACCATAAGCAGACGACTCAAGGAATAGCTGCTAAGAAGCCATTATTGAGGCCTGCAAACATCCAAAAACGCCTAAAATTTGCCAGGGAGCACAAACACTGGACTGTAGATGACTGGAAGAAGGTACTCTGGACGGACGAGTCCAAGTTTGAACTCTTCGGTCAGCATGGTCATGTTTATGTCCGCAGAAAAGCTGGAGAACGTTTTGATGCTAGATGCATTGCACCCACAGTGAAACACGGTGGAGATTCCATTATGGTATGAGGTTCCATTTGTGGAAACGACATGGGCAAATTAGTTAAAATCGACGGTATCATGAACAATGAGGTCTACCACAACATCTTGGTGCATCATGGAATCCCTTCTGGATTGAACCTGATTGGTCGTGGGTTCATATACCAAGAAGACAATGACCCCAAGCACACTAACCCTACTTGACCAAGAAAAAGGAATCTGGAGTACTGGAACTGATGGACTGGCCAAGTCAAAGTCCAGACTTGAATCCTATTGAACAGATCGCACAAAAGTTTCATCCAAAGCAAGTCTCTGGGAACAGCTAGAAACTATTTGGAACTCAATAACAAAAGAGACTGTCGAAAAGTACATAAAAACAATGCCAGCAAGAATGCAAGCTGTTATCAGGCCAAAGGAGGTCATACAAAATATTAAGATTTTTGGTTAATATATGTGAATAAGGACTATTTAGTTGTTCCAGTTTGTTATTTGCCTAATCAATAACAATAGACAGATTTCTAAAATATTTGTGTTTTCTCGTTTTTATGACAGGTGGTCTAATAAATTTGTTAAGCACTGTATATATATATATATTTGTCCAACACGCAAGGTTATTCAGTTCACTAACTCTGGATAGTATTTTGACATTTTTGCTTATACTGTTGTGTATGTTTCATATGAAATATGTTTCTTTTAACAGTCATGTATCAAAATTAAAGAAAACTATTATAACCCTAACCCCTGTTTAAGATATATTTTATAACATTCTTATATTCCAAACCTCTTAAAGTTGATGTGATAATGAGTCCTAACATCTATCAATTAAATCAATCAATCTAAAAAATGTTGCTGATTACTTTATGTCAGATCCAGGATCAGTTTTCCTTAATAATTAGGGCTGTGACGGTTCATGTAACGGTCCAGATGTCACGGTCCGGTATCCAGTCCGGTGCACACAGACTACACAGTCTGTAGATTGTTGCACATAATGCAGAACAGAAGTTTACTAGAGCGAGTTCCGTCCAAAAACTTTTGGCCATACGCCGTTAGCAACATGTGCGGAGGTTAGCACAACAAACTGAAGTTAATGTGTGAGTAAGTCACACTACAGAGGCCACGCCCACCACAGGGAATCGCCGCCATGCAACCAAGGGCTGAAACGCTAACAAAATGCCTGCAGCTAGCTAAAAACATTAGATTTAGAGCAGGGGTATTCAACTAAAATTCGAAGAGGTCCAGTTAGAGAAAATTTCCTCAAGCAAAGGTCCGGAATATCATAATGTTGAACTTGCGTTGTGAGTGTGATAGTGTGATATACATTGAAGTAGCCTAGTAGTTGTATCAACGTCTGCCTGTTATCAACAACTGACTGTCAAATCAAATAAAGAAAGTACAATTCAAAAACATTTTGACAATATTTATTATCACTTAACATTGAACTATACAGATATATAATACTGTAGATGTATAATGTCCTTCTCTCATTAAGTAAAAGGGCTGCATTTAAAAATAAAAGAGAGAAAATAAATAAAATAGCTTTTGAAAAGTTGTGCATCTCAAAATAAAGTGCTTAATTTTAGAAGAATAAAATAAAGTGTAGCAGCAGCTTGAGTTTCCCT
This sequence comes from Enoplosus armatus, assembly GCF_043641665.1. Taxonomy (NCBI): domain Eukaryota; kingdom Metazoa; phylum Chordata; class Actinopteri; order Centrarchiformes; family Enoplosidae; genus Enoplosus; species Enoplosus armatus. Next base: position 25,545,161 of record NC_092190.1, on the reverse strand, counting down.
TTTTCTTTAACTGTTTCACATGTTGACTTCACAGTCTCTCTCCCTGTATCGTTCACTCGTCTTATCATCTGTCTCTCGCCTCTCACCTCTCTCGTCTGTCTGTATTCAGAGCGCCTGGAATGCACAGATTTGATTGGCTGAGTAGTGTCACGTGGGCTGGCTTTACTCGTATGGAATTGGTCTGTGAGTTTCCTGATGCGCTAAACCAGTGCTGTAAAGACTAGAAAAGCTGCGCCGGTTAAAATAGAAGCGCCCCGTCAAAATTTAAAATCCATTAATAATTTATTGATTATAGGTCCGGGTCCGTATAGGACGGCGTCTGGGTCCGGACTCAGACCGCAGTCCGCCTGTTAGTGACCTATGGTTTAGAGGATTATTTTAGCACCCTACGTCAACCAGAGGGGAAAAGGTATACTGACAAACTCAGTATTGTCAGCCTGTCTCAATGTCCCTTCTCTTCTCTTTTCTAGGAGAAATGACCCGACTGAAGTGAAATACTTTGACATTTGATGGAATCACCAGGTCATTATAATTCAACCTAACAAAGATCAAAACCTTACCTTAATAACACGATTCACTATGCAGATCACCGACATTAGGTCTGACAATAGTCACTTAGTGCCGCTAAACACAGGCCTAATGAGATTATATCTGTGGGTCTCAGTTGGAATCTGATACAGATCTTACCCCATCATTATCCTAGTGGTTATTTCTCAGATAGACCTAGTTACCCCCACCCCCTAAAAAAAAAAAGACAAAAGAACGATGAACAGAGCCACAAGATCTGGGTCCCTTCAAGGAGCCGTAATTCCCATCACCAGCAGCCAATCTGCCTCGTGAGGTAACGTGATTTGAGCAGTAGGACGCTTTACCGCATTCTCACAAGATGTGACAGAGACAGTGGGTGGTGGTGATGCACCTCTAAGCTGGTTTGACAACCACCACAAAAGAAGAAGAGAAAACACGGAGGAGAGTGACCCTCTAAATACAGAGCATGAAGTACAGTGTGGTTATTCGAAACATTTCTTCATTGAATTTACAAAGCAGTTACTGTACGTGATGATGATGAAAACGACACATACTGTGATAGCAGAAATCAGTTCCACCAAACAAGCAAACACACTGTCACCAACGCGGCGTAACTCAAGGTTAATATATTGGTTGTTGAACCTTTCATGATATTCACATCATGAAAACTCACAGCTCGTGTGAACACTCATAACACGAGGCCATGAAGACCTCAGAAATCTGCTTCATATTGTGTAGTTTCAATTTAAAACATGAGTCATATTCTGCGATCTTGTTCTGAACGTAAAATCGCTAAACTGCTGCTGTCACATAAATATACTGCGGTATTACACACAGTATCTCGCTCTGAAATACAGTGCAGTACGCCTGTTTGCTGTCCTGGCTCCACATCAGGACAGAGGAACCTCTCCACATGTGGCCCGAACCAAAACCCTCCATCTCTTATTGTTTCTAAATGCAGCACTGGAAGCAGTTCAGCATACTTGATGAAGTTGATGTACCTGCATGATTCTTGGTTTGTATCCACATGGTTGAATGCACTAAGTATGTAAGTCGCTTTGAATAAAAGCATCAGCTGAATAAATATAATGTAATGTAATGTCATATAATGTTATATAGTATAATATAATGTAATATGTTATATAACGTAATATAGTATAATATAATGTAATATAATATAACGTAATGCAATATGTTATATAATGTAATGTAATATAATGAAGTAAAACTCCAGAGCCATCTGAAAATATTGGTACTTTTTCTGCACTGTATTTATGTGACAACTGTAACTACTTTAACTTAAGAAACTTAAATTCAGTTTACTGCTGTTTATATTGACTGGAGTGAGAAACTGACTGTGATGCTTTTAGTTGTAGATGTTTTTATTTGATTTTATTGCAGTTTAATATTTACTTTACTTTGTTTCTTATCTACCTCATCAGTTTTGCAGCTTTTTTGCTGTAATACTACAATTTACCTTTTGTGATTAATAATATTAATGCTCTATGTATTTATATTAGTGTATTTACTCATGTACCCCACTGAGGTACTTGTATGTAAATTGAATATTTCCATTTTTGTTGAATTTTCTGCTACTTTCTTCCTCTACTTCACATTTCAGAGGGAAATATTGAACATTTTACTGCAAGACATTCATCTGACAGCTGGAGTTACTGGTTCCGTTACAGATGAAGATTTTACCCATAAAACATCTAATCAGTTTATAAAATAAAAAAAATAGATTAAACTTCATAACAGTGTAGAAAGTATTAATAATTACCTCCACCCGCTGCTAGGGTGGTGTCTAATTTATATCTTAATATAAATTAGAACAGTTTTTGTTCTTGTCCCTCATAGCTTTTCGTGACATAACAAAATGACTCCAACTGTCAGATGTTATGAAGTAGAAAGCAGCAGGAAATACATCAATAACGTCACACAGGTTTTGATCCACCTGCACCAGCAGCTGCTGCTCATCGTTTCATGTTTAGTTTCTATGAAGCACTTTGTAATCTTTCTATCAGCTATATAACCATCTTACCTCAGCACTGTACTCCTACATAGCATAATGTATCTCACTGAGGTACTCCTTCATCACTGATAGTTTTGTCAAATGTAAATACTGATGTAACGTGTCTGTAACTCAAAGTACATTTCACTACAAACTGTACTCAGCTGAAGTACTTTAGTACATTTGTTTACAGCCACAGGGCACGTGTTGTCACATTAAAGTGAGGTGGCTTCATGTTCCTCTCCTCAGGCACAAACTCACTGTCCTGCTGTGTGTTTAGCTCCGTTAGCTGTTAGCTCTGCTCGCCAAACATACTGCTAGGGCTGGACCGGCTGCTAACAGCTAACAGCTAGCAGCTAGCAGCTAGCAGCTAACTAGCGCGCCTCCTCTCGCTGAAAACGACCCCCATCTCCCCGTTCACAGCCGGTAACAGCCTCCTGGAGGACCGGAGCACCGTCCCGGCTGTGTCCACAATGAATACGGTAAACTGTGTCCACAGCGGAGGACAAACGGCGGACCGAGTTCTCTCACATGGACAGCGGGACACTCACCTCTGACTGCATCTGCCCGGTGCCAAGTGACAGCAGACGTACAGTCCAGTGCGTCATCACGTCGCTTAAGAGCCGACCCTGGCGGGACGTCCCGCCTTGTCATACATACACATATTGCAAGGCAATGCACATGTGTTTATATAGCACATTTCATACCCACAGAGCTTTGCATAGTACACGTCTGTCTGTTTTGTGTGTAAAAAATAATAATTTTTAAACGTATAAGTGCATAGATAACACTCTACTTTTTTAATTTATTTAGTATGAATGAAGAATACAATTTTTTATTTATTTATTTGGCTGTAATAGTACTGAGATAGTACTGTATTACAGCAGCAGCAGTAGTAATAGTAGTAGTGCTATTATGATTAGCAACAGTAATACCAGTAGAGGTAGCAGTAACGATGAGAAGACCAGTTCTCTCAGCTCTTTTAGTCTAATAAATAAACAACTCTGTTAAATGCCACAATCATATACACACAAGCAAAATAGCCACATATGGATTATATAATAATTGTGTTTTCTTGCCTTCCGTTTCATTGTCGCTGAGTGGCAGCTCTCACTCCTTCAGAAAGCATTAACTCGGAGAGACTCTCTGAGTCGGAACTTAACCTTATGCACAACTGTGCATGCACCATACAGAAGCATTCGAGTTCAAAAAGATCGACTTGTTCGTGAATCTAACATCACTTAGTAGTAGTGGCAGTAGTAGAAGCAGTATTCAGGGTTGGATATGGCAGGTGACGCGGGCCGACTGACCCTGACAGGAGGGGGGATCCATAAACCATCCACCCTGTCCCTGACAATCCCTTACAATGCTGTTGTTGGTTGACCAACACTGTAGTTTTACTGTGAGTTTACGCAGACATGTTGTATTGATTTCTGTACTTCGACTTTTCTTCGTGTTTGTTGCTTTTGGCAGATCGAAGTCAGATGTTACATGTTTATATTATTCCAGATGTTTCTTATTTGGCTTTGACACAATGATCCAACAATACACAACAAGTGTGAAAGCAATCTTAAGAACTGTATTACAGATGAAGCTGATACAGAATATGAAGTCATTCAAATGATGAACACATGAATCAAGCATCAATAATGATAATAATATAACATATATTATTGACTACTTTAACTGAAGTAAAAGATCTGAGTACTTCCTGCGGTACTGGTGACGCTTTCAATCTTTTCTCCTCTCGACTTTTCATTCAAACTAAATATTTCTGACAAAAAGAATCAAAGTCAGTAGGAAGTTAAGTGAAAATCAAGTGTTAGACTGTGTGAGTGAAATGTGACACTAAAAACAGATGCATCATCATCATCATCATCATGACTGTGTGTGTTAATGAATCAAACAGAAGAACAAGAAGAATAACACAGTTTTATTAAAATTTAATTTGGCTACATTTATTCGAGCATGTTCATTTCAAGAAAAATTAAAAATTCAATAATACTTCAGACATTTCAGGTATTCCTTCATCATCATCAGTCCTTCGTCACCTCTTCAGTGGGATGAATAAAGAGTTTTTTTACTCTCAAAAAATACAGTGTTTTCACAATAATCATCGTATCAAAAGTTCCCCAAATTTAGAATTTCCAGTAGTTTCAAAGGAAATCAAAACAAAAACAAAGAAATTGAAATGTTCCAAATATCATAGTCGCTCTCTATTCATAGTTTTGCTCCAATAGTCAATGACAGAATCATTTTTACTAAAATATATCTATTTGTGAGGAACTCTAATACTGTACACTACAGTATGAAATAAATAAAATTAGGAAATATAAAATGAGTCACATAAATAAAATGGTAAATTCTCAAATAAAAACAAAAAAATGAATTTGTGTTGGAAAATTCAACAAAAACAAAAAAGTAATACTGACAAAAAATACTGTCAAGGAACAAAAAAATACAGAAAATTGCACAAACATATGTAAACTAACAAACTGCCGTCTATCTAAGCTAATACTGACGAATCAAAAACAAGATGAACTACTCATTTGAACAGTGAAGCCGAGCAGAGGACAGGTGTGTACACTGTACAGGGATGGCACTTTGCAGAAACGCACAGGTGAACAGGTTTGCATATAAGGCTTTCTCTGGAGAAAAGAATCAACACACAAAAAAAGGCTCTGTCCTTTTTTATTTTCATCTTTTTAAAACGGAGCCCTTTCATATTACGCTCCTTCCTCTCCTTTTTAAGACTCACATCGACATTTTATTTTGAAAATCACACAGGTTTAAATGTTCCTTCAGATAAAGAAAAAAAAATCAGGAGGCCCAAAATCGTGTGGTTAGTTGGCAAAAATAATAAAACAGGATCAAATAAAAAACGTCACAGTAAGAGGAGACAAATAATACGACAATAACACTGACAGGAAGTGACCGCGTGTTCGAGGCTTTTTTCCCTCTTTTCTTTTTTTAATGATTTTTTTTATTTTGTAGTGATTCGGGGAGACGAGTGCAATTTCCTGAAGTGGGGTTTCGAACACAACGAGACACAGGAAGTTAAGAACATTATAGCACCACACAGCTTTTAGGCCTTTATAATACTGTACATTAAAAACAGCTTCACTCCATCATAATCATTATTACTTCTTCTTTCATTTTATCTTAAATTTTTTTGCATAATGTGGATTTTTAAACAATCCCACCAGCTTCATGACGTGATGTTGGCCGCCATCATGTTGCATCTCCGGTTAGGGACTGTACCAAAATGATGTGGGGGTGGAGATAAGATCCCCCCCCCCCCCCCAGTGTTATCAATACTGTCTTTGGACCCACCCCCCCTTTGTGTTCGACTTTGATCTGTCAGGTTCTCTGAGAGGTTTTGAGTTATTGAGCTGAACTCTAAAGTTGTCGTTTGTTAGCTTGTTGTTGTAAACAGACACAAACCCAGTTAGCAGCATCGTTAGCATCAAACACCGAAACTGTTCAACAACAAGCAGCTAAAAGTTTGTCTCTGAAGTTGTCGTAGAAACATCAGTTACTAATAACAACATTAATTCTTGCTAACAAACGTTAGCTTGAGCTGTGTAAATAACATTAGCAAGCAGGCTTTCTAGCATGGCAACGGTAAAAATCAGCTTTCAATCGGTTCGAATTAAATAGAAAATTACTCAACTTTGTTTGTGTTTGTGACTTCAGTGTTGTTAATAGCAAAGTGTAGAAACTTCCAGAAGCAGATTTTAGGGCCATCAAAGTCAAAATAAACCTACACAAAATGTTGATAACTTGTAAAAAATCCAAAGAGAACCTGACAAATCGAAGGTCACGGTTTTTCTTTACTGTAGTTAAGTTTCCTGTTGTAATGCTGTGAAAAAGGACGAGCTCTTTATGAGTTGTTCAGTCACAAATCACATGTTGGTCCTTCCAGCGACGAGCTGAACGCGAATGTTTGAGTCCTGATACAGACGACAGGAAACACACCTCTATGACGTCACCATGTAACCTTACAGGGACAAGCTGAATTAAATTATAATTCTGGGGGAAAATAAAAAGCTACCCTCCCCCATCTTTCCACCCCCGATCACTTGTGTACAGTCCCTTCATAATAAAAGCATCTTCTTTCTCAACCAGCGTGACGAGTGTTCGAAAGCTTTGTTAATGTCTTCTGGATCAGTCGTCCTGGTCCGACTTGCTGTCTGTCTTCCCTTCTCGTGAACTCTCGTCCATCAGCTGCGTTGTGTCTTTGCTCTCGACGTCCCTCGTTGAGTTCATCTGACTCCTGCTGCCGCCTTCCTCCTCCTCTTCCTCCTCCTCTTCTTCCTCTCCTTCCTCTCCTTCCCTGAAACTTGCCTCCTGTCTGTCTGTCACGTCCTCGTACGTCTTGTTGTCCACTTCCCTCTCCTTCCGTCCTCCTCCTCCCTCGCTGCCGTCCCTCAGGATCGTACCGCCACCGTCCTCCTCGGGGTCAGAGTACCCGAGCGGCCCCAGCCCCTGCAGGTAGGCCCTCCTCATCAGCAGCTCAGTGGGCTCCAGGCCTCCGACCACCACACCTCCTCCTCCTCCTCCTCCACCCTTGTCCCTGGCCTCCCTCTCGGCCGCCTCGCGCTCCTCCGCCTCCCTCTTGCAGTAGGAGTACCGGTGGTTCATGTGCTGCGAGTACGATCCCGAGTGCGAGAAGCGTTTGCCGCACTTGTCGCACTGGTAAGGTTTCTCTCCGGAGTGCAGGCGCGAGTGTTCGATGAGATGGTGTTTGTGTTTGAAGGCCTTCTTACAGATCTGACACTGGTGAGGACGCTTCCCTGCAGAGACACACCAAACAGGAGGAGAAGAAGAGTCAGGACGCCGCATAGACAACAACACACAGCAGCTTGAATTCGATCAACAGATCTGTTCGATTCATCAATGACGCTGGGAACTGATCTGACATTTTATTGATCCATTAACTGATTCAATTCTTGATTTTTCTGTAATTTTCTTTCAATTTAAACATTCGAACGAACTTCCACTGAAGAAGAAAAACATTTCACTGCTTTTGAATCTCATGATTGAAGGATTCTTGTCAGATCTCGTTTGTCTGTAAATCACAATCACAAGACTGAAGTGTGCTTTCACTGAAGGAAAGAAAACGTATCTATGAATTTAATATCTTTTTAGGTCAAAATGAGATAATAATGTGACTCATGTAAATACTGAGAACAGCCTTTATATTATTTAAGCTGACACGGTGGAAAAGACAAAAAACCCTCAGACGTCTTTCTAGGTTTCATTCTGGAGTTCATCAGAGCTCCACAATAAAAGTCCTGGTTACTTTCTGTGTCCGTGTGTTGCCGTGGCGACGGTGAAGTGAGACGAGATGCCTGAGACGCTGCGAGGCAACATGAACCTGCGATGGTCTGATGACATCACAGCACCAGATTTAAACCTGAGGAGGAGCAGGGACCCTTCAGAGCCGCGACACCGCCCCCCTTCCTCCTGACACACTCACACACACACTGTCGTGTTTCCATCACTTCGAGGACATTGACTTACATTCATTCCATGGAGACTTACCCTAACCACTACTTGCCTAGCCCTAACCTTAACCTAATCCTAAACCTAATCTTAACCTAAACCTTAAAACCAAGTCTTCACCCTTAAATCTAATGATTTACATTATGGAGACTGTGTTTTGTCCCCAAAAGGTCCCCACAATGTGACTGTGTAAACAGATTTATGTCCCCACAACATGAGTAATATATGCACACAGTCACATACTCACTCACGCATACACACACTCCTGGATTTACTACGACTCCGTATGAGTGGAAATTTCTTCCATCTGACTCTGAACAGGATGCTTCAGTCTGCTGCCAACCGACAGGCTGAACGCCATCCAAACACACGTCCCACGCACACATGCACCAAAAACATGGCTTCACCCTGGCAAAGCCAACACACACGTAGAAACCCATGCACGTACATGCACAGCTCCTCACAAACACACATGCAGGCAGATCGTAGCCACAAATAGACCTGGAACGCCTGTAACATCCACCATAGCTGGCATAGCTTACTGTAACACACACACACACACACACACACATGGAGCGGCAAAAATAACCGAGACGGCGGATTCCTGCTCTGAGTGATGGGGGGGGGGCATGAACGAGGGATGATGCAACTGAGTGAAAGAGACGAAGGTAGAACAGGTCACAGCTCTTTAAAGAAAGGTACTCAGGTACAATCATCGGTTTGTGATTTGTACCAAACTTCATTGAAAAAAACACTGATTTTACTTTTTTAATAAATCGTTCAGGTTGATTTGTGCGCAGATTTTATATTCTAAGGCATCAGAAAGTTCTGTTTCCTGGACAGATCAGAACTGGCGTCCTGTTAACGAAAATTGATGCAGTCCCTGCAAGAAAATTTAAATCCATTAAAAATGTTTTGTGACGCCTGCACACTGTCTCCAAACCACGAATTCATTTAAAAAAAAATTCATTTTGACCAAATTAATAAAGATCTGACTGAGTTTGAAAGATTGTCTGTTTGCAGTCAGTATATTTGATTATGCTACTTCTATTTAATATAAAATAATGTTTTCACATGCTGGTTCCCCCAATTTCGGCCTGATATGTTCTACCAAAATGTCATAGTAAAAAGATTTTAGTTTTTAAATATCCGTTTATGTTGATTTGTGTTAAGACGTATAAAAACGTTTTGTTTCCTGGACAACGTGGAGAAGAAGCCTGGATGTCCGGTATTATATAAACTGTTAATATTTTGTAAATCATATACTGTTGTCCATCAAATGTTTGCTGTATATGACTTACTGTATACTCATGTTTCAATTAGAAAGTTGAGGGTTGACAGATAGTTCAACTACAAGATGTTTATTGGTGTATTCATATAATAAACATAATTAATTTGTTTCCAGTTCAGAAATGGAAGAAATGGACCATCTCTCTGCTCTAATTAATATTTCCTTTTGATCTTCCCGTACACACACATGCACAGACAGCGACACATGCAAACATGCACACCTCCTCCTCCTCCTCCTATCTCATCTCTACACAAACAGATCACAGTATGAATGAGATGCCCGAGAAAATGTTGCTTATATTTGGGGCGCTGAATGTTTATGTAATCCTCTCCATATTATTATCCCTACCCCCTGCTGAAAAGAAAGGAACATGTTAAAGGCCATGGTTTACAGAGAACAAAACATAACGGCAGAGAAAAAGAAAAAACTACAAGTAAGGGAGCTACGTGACTAAATAAATATAAAAAGGAGAGAATGAAACAAAAATGTTTAGACATAAGATATGAAGGGAGAGGGCACAAAAGCATCGGGGGTGGGGTAAAAAAGAAGTGTCCAAATGTTATATATACCTGTGTGCTCATATTTGTGTCTTAGGAGGGAACTGGTCTTCTGGAATGTTTTGTCGCACAAGTCACACGCGTACATACCACTTTCAGTCTTCTTAATCTTCTTCCTGGAGAGCAGCGAATCGCTGTCTGTCAGGTCGTCCAGGCCTGACAGATAGTCCGCCGTCCCGTCCAGCAGCTCCCCCTGAGACACAAACACAGATCGTTTCAATACGTCTGATAATCCCACACCTGTCAACTTCATACTCAGAGACACCTTCTGGTCCAACCCCCCACCGCCTCCATGATCCCAAGTCTGGACAGGGCTTAAAGGCCCAACCTGAGTAAGTCTCCTTCATCCAGGAGACACTTAAAAAAAGGGGGGACATATGGGGCGGGCGGCTTTTGAATGAAGTGTTGGGATTATTTTTACAGATAAAGACAGATACCAGGTGAACAAAATTCAGTGATTTATCACAAGACCAAATTGTGGACATTCCTTCGAGAACCAAAAAGGAACTCAACAGAAAAAGTGAGACTCTCATCCCCAGAATAACTACATCAATGGTTGTTCAACTACCTTCATTTACTTAACAAAACAATCTCACCACAAGGTCCATTAGTAGCTGTCGTATCACATTATCTTCCTCAGAAGAAGGACTTGACATGTTGTCGTGGAATGTCCATTCTCCTGAACACTTGACTGACTGAAGTTGATTCTTGATCTTGAAAAGAGTAGTTAATGGGAGCACCAAGGCCTAGGAGTTAAGACACCAACCATAAACTGCAACGTCCCTAGTTCCAGTACTGCCATGGACATTTGTTGCATCTCCTTCCCCATCTTTTGTTCCCCTCATTTACTGTCATCTCTCTACTGTTGGCTGCCTAATGTAGACAGAAAACGCCAGAAAAAAGGAAACAGCATTTGACAAAAGTGAGAAATTTTAACATCTACAATTCAATGAAAACTGGGTAACTACTTTTGCTGAAAAAGATTGTGTGATACAATCAAAAGCTGCAAAACAGCTACTAATGGACCTTGTAGTGAGATTGTTTTGTCTACCACCTATATTCATGTTTTCCTGCCAGGTGACTTCTTGTTGTGTGAGTCACTGTCCTTTCTCAGAAGTGAAGGAGGATGTGGCATGACGTTGATTTACCGCCTCAAAATACACAAGGCTTTGTTGAAAGCCCACACACCAGTCAAGATATGTCATTTATGTCAATTATCCATAAAAAACAAATTTTCATCACATGTGCTGTCTGGATCGGCACTGTACCTGGGCTACTACCTCTTGTGTCTGTATGCTGCACTTGATGAGTGCTACGATCATTAAATGTTGAGATGAAGAAGGTGGTCGGGATGAATGGTTGGACTTTGTTTGCAACTTTGACCGCAATTCATGGTTGACTCACACCGGAACTCTACATTGGTGTCTTTTAACCATGAAGGCAAATGTTCTGAACCTTAACCGAGAGAATTTAACTGCCAAAACTCAGGGTGTCCAACCATTTACCATGGAGGGTCATGCAGGTTTTCATTCCAACCAAAGACTTCACTCACAAGGGAAGGACTCATTACACACCCATATATGTCAATTTTAGGAGGACCTCACAAATTACCTATTTTGTCATTTAGATTTGAGGACAATATATAGATTGTTGGCTAGTTTTACCTGGAAACCTGATTTCCGTTGGTACTTTCTCCTCTGCTGCATTTCAGCAAATGTGGCTGCCCCAGTGGCATAGGTGTAGGCCATGTGGGGCAGGAAGCTCATGGGGTCGAGGCCTGGGTAGGGCCTGAGGCCCGGGATGGTGGCCTGGGCAGGAGACATGAAGGTGGGTGGAGGAAATGCTCCATGAGGTGGCAGAGAGGTGTAGACGGGACCGCCAGTGAAGGGATTAATCCCAAAGATGGGACTGGTGCTTTTCTCCAGCTGGTGGACGGAGTTCCCTCCACCATCAGAGCCCAGAACCTCCTTCTTGATGTTAACCAGATCTAAGGGCCCTGACCCTCGTCCTTGTGCCTCACCATTGCGCTCAATGATGAAACCGTTGGGTCTGGGTCGCTTCTCTCCCACAGAGACGAACTTCTGTGCCAGGTGTTTGGGCAGTGACAGATCTAGTGGTATATCCCCATGGGCTTCCTCAGAAGCTAGGCTATTTGGAGTGTAAGAGTTTTTGGAGGAAGTAGAGGAAAGGTTGAGGGGTGATGGAGTGTTGCTCCTCAAGTGGTCCAAGGGGTCTAGTGGTTTGTCCCCTGTTGTCTGCCTGTTGGCTGTAAACTGGTTGGCCTTTATAAGTCTGTGGGGGGCGTCACCATTAGTGAAGCCTCCGTGTAAGTCTATGGCAGGGAGCGGCATTGGTGACCGGCTCAAGATGTGGTTAACATCCGGCCCGCTGTGGTCGGGAGGGGGCGACTTTTTCCTCAGACTTCCTCCGTTGTGGTTTTGGCTCTTCCACTGGGCAAACCACTCCTTGACAAACTCTTGAGGAAGGCCTACAGCAATTGAAATCTTGAGCAGTTCCTCTGAGTTGGGCTCAGTGTTCATGGCAAAGTAGGCCTTGAGCACTGACACGTGGTCCTTGAAGGGATTAATGGGGCTGGTGGCCCGCTCATTACTGGACAGCTCAGAGGGCATTGCCCCCCTGTGGCTGACAGGACTGCTCTCAGTCGGCTGCAGGACTGCTTTGATCTCCTCATTCATTTTGCACAGGTAGCGCTCGTGTTGATGCAGTGGGATGGGCCCGGGGAAGGTCTCCTTGCAGTATTGGCAGGAGAACGGCAGGAACTGGTTATGGCCATCATGGGATTTCTCCTCACTGCTGAGATCAATTGAGTGATTTGACTTCTCCTTCTTCACATCCACTTGCCTCTTGGAATCGTCAATTAGACTCTTGGCCTCATTGACCTTTTCCAGTGTGTAGTCGATGATGCTCTTTGTGGGGCTGCCATGGCCCACCACCTGGAAGGTGGCCTGGGCCAGCTTCTGCTCCTCCATCTGGGCGCCCAGTTCCTTCATGTAGGCCCTGAGCTTGGAGATCTCCTCTGGGTTCCCGTCGATCTTCTGCCTGCACACCGTGTTGTCCACAATCTGAAGCACCCTCTGCACCTCACTCAGGTTGTTCCCAAGAGGCCCTGCATAGCCCAGCAAGGGTAGGTCTAGCCCCATGCCACCCAGATGTTGAAGGGGGCTCTGGGAGGAGCTGTGGATGCCCAGGGGGCTTCCACCACGGCCATTCAGGTAGACCCCTGGTCCCCCAAACCCGTGCTGAGAGGCCATCAGCAGCCTGTAATCGTTGAAGTCCATTGGCTCAGCTTTGATGTCAAGCTGACCCTGCTGGTCTGGAGGGCCAGGCGGCCGTCCATTTTCCAGTTTGTGGCGTAGCTGGGCAAGGGCGGGGCTTCCAGGTGATGAGGTCATGGAGTTGGGGGAGGAGCTGGGCTTGCCGTTGTTTCCATTGCGTACTCGTCCGTTGACAGCGATCAGGCCGATGCATTTCTTGCTGCTGATGTGGGAGCTGTAGGAGCCGGAGTGGGAGAACCGCTTCTTACAGTTGGAGCACTCGTATGGCTTCTCACCTGCAACACAACATGAAATTTTGGTTATTGTTCTGTTTCAAATAAATACTGTTTATCCTGTTGTTCGGTATACAATCAGCGTGGGCAGATCGGGCAGTTTTCTACGTCGGCAAGTAAAAATAGTTTTGTGTGGCTTGTGATAATTCAAGGTACTTTTTTGTACCATTTGGGCACTTTTTTGCCGATTAAAAGTCAGGCTATTCAATGGATCAGCCCCTCCTCTAATTAGTTTGATTTACAGGGCACTAATAGGCTCATTACAACGAGACATTATTATTTGGCCACATTTGGTCACCTGTGTGATAAAATCCTTGTAATAGCTTGGTGGGAACATCAGTCATGCGAGCAGAGTGACTCTCTAGAAAGGTTAGTGTCTGTCTGTCTCTGTCTGTCTGTCTGAAACATCTCAACAGCTGTTGGATGGATTGTGATGAACTCTGGTTCAGATCTTCATGTCCCCCTCAGGATGAACTGTAATAACTTTGGTGATCCTCTGACTCTTCATCTAGGGCCATCATCAGGTCAACATGTTAATGTGTCCAATACTTTGGTTTATGATGAGCCTGGCTGTGTTTACTGCTAGTTAGCTAATGTCAGCATGCTAACACGCTAAACTAAGATGGTGAACATTATACCTTCTAGTAATGCATTCAACACCACTGACCATCATATCCTATTACAGAGACTGGAACATTTAATTGGCATCAAAGGAACCGCACTAAGCTGGTTTAAGTTGTATTTATCAGATCGATCTCAGTTTGTACATGTTAACGATGAATCCTCCATGTACGCCAAAGTCAGTCATGGAGTTCCACAAGGTTCTGTGCTTGGACCAATACTATTCACCTTATATATGCTTCCTTCAGGAGATATTATTAGAAAACACTCCATAAACATTCATTGCTATGCGGACAATACCCAGTTATATCTATCGATCAAGCCAAAAGAACCTCATCAGTTCGCCAAGCTTCAAGCATGCCTTAAGGACATAAAGACCTGGATGACCTGCAATCATCTGATGTTGAACTCGGACAGAAGTTATTGTTCTTGGCCCTGAACACCTCAGAAACACAGAATCTAAGGATATTGTTACCCTAGATGGCATTGCCCCTCACGTAAAATAAACTTCAAGGACTGCCTTCTTTCACCTCCGTAACATTGAAACATCAGGAAGATCCTGTCTCAAACAGATGCAGAAAAATGAGACAATGCATTTGTCACGTCTAGGCTGGATTATTGCAATTCCTTATCAGGTTGTCCCAATAAGTCCCTGAAGACTCTCCAGCTGATCCAGAATGCTGCGGCACGTGTACTGACAGGAACCAGGAAAAGAGATCATATTTCTCCTGTATTAGCTTCGCTGCACTGGCTCCCTGTAAAATCTAGAATAGTACCCTCATAGTACCCTATTACCCCACTAGAGAACTGCGGCCCCAGAATGCAGGGTTGCTTGTGGTTCCTAGAGTCTCAAAAAGCAGAACAGGAGCCAGAGCCTTCAGCTATCAAGCTCCTCTCCTGTGGAATCGGCTCCCAGTTTGGGTCAGGGAGGCAGACACACTCTCTACTTTAAAGAGTAGGCTTAAAACTTTGCTTTTTGATAAGGCCTACAGTTAAGGCTGGCTCAGGCCTGCCTGGACCAGCCCCTAGTTCCCATGATGCACTGAGCTTTCCTCCTCTCCCTCTCCATCTTTACACATTCATCTCCCTCCAATGCATGTTACTAACTTTATATCTTCTTTGTGCTTTCTTGTCTCGCAGGTTCCTGTGGATCGTGGTCCTGGTACGCCTGGCTGCTGCTGCCATGGGCCTCCCTGACTCTCATCACTACAGTTATTATGTTTAGTCATAGTTCTGTCACTATTAAAGTTGTTAATACTATTATTAATCATATCTTACAGCTGTAACTACTAGTATCAGTCATATTTCCATTATTATCATAATTATAGCTGCTATGGCTACTGCTGGTGCTGCCACACATCTCTGCCTGTCTGTCTCTCTGTCTCTCTCTCTGTTTCTGTCTGTCTTTCTCTCTCTCTGTCTGCCTCTGTCTCTCTCTCTCTGTCTCTCTCTCTCGCCCACCTACAGTCTGGTTCTGCTCGAGGTTTCTGCCTTTTAAAGGAAGTTCTTCCTCTCCACTGTCTCTGTCTCTCTGTCTGTCTGTCTCTCTGTCTCCATAGTGCTTCTCATGGTGGGACCTGTTGGTCTCTGTAATAACGTTATAAAGAGTCGGTCTCACAGAGCAGGTAGCATGGCTACACACTCTCAGCCTGCTTTATTTACCATGTTATTGAGGTGAAGTGTTTACTGTCAAGATGCACGTAAGACAGAATATCATCGTACCTCACTGGAGTAAAATCATATATGTTTATATATATATACTTTTTTCCTCATATATTTTACTTTTCCTTTATGTCGACTTGGCAGATTTGAGCCTCAGTCAGTCAAATGTGGCAACACAATATTTGATCAACAGCATCACAGTGAATTATAGAAGAATGACTCAGTATTGTCAGTTCTATTCACAGAAAAGTTTTGAGTCGTTTGATCTCGTCCACTGATTATTCAGAAAATGTTGAGTCATTCAGCTGAGAGTTGAACAGGAAGATTATTAATTATGAGATCCTTAGTCAGACTGTGAGTTGGAGGCAGGACGACTCACCGCTGTGAATACGAAGATGCTCCTTCAGGTGATGTTTGTATTTGAAGGCTTTTCCACACTCGCTGCATTTGAACTTGCGGTTTCCAGCTCCTTCGTTCAGCAGCGGCGGCTGCAGACAGAAAAACAAACAGCAGAGTTATCATGTGATGGAGGACGAGTGGGAGTCGGTGAGCAGAGAGGGAAGCAGATTACGAGGCTGGAACAGAAGCTCACGGGGGAATTTAATAGTATTTAGTAAAGCAGATCTGATAGTGACAGAAAGATTCTTAATGTCTTTTATCTGCAACGCATTCTGAGAAACAGTGTGGGCTGACTTTGTTCAAAGGTAACAGTTTGTCGTGTAGGTGCATTCCCACCATTTGAAATGCAAATAAAGAGATAAACAAACACAAACACAGTCGGCGGGAGATGGCGTTCCCCCCCAGACTGCAGCGAATGTAAAGTTGCTGCTGAGAGAGAGTGGGAGCTGAAATCCCTTCGTTTCACATGCAGATGATTGTTGGAGGGAAGATAAACTCTGGTTTATAGAGAAGACTCATTTCTGTTTCTTTGACTGGAGAAAATGTTTTGCTTCTATTTGGTTTGACTTTCAATTATTTCCACAAGTTCAAATCAGACAAGAAGGCATGGACGGAAATCAATATGCCTCCGACTCTAATATCTAAACTTCCCCTAAAAATATGTGTTATGTTATGAAAACCTTATAGTCTTGTTGAGAAATGTTCTGTTGAGGAAAGCTGAGTCAGTGAATCTGTGTTGATGAGAGATGTCCCTCTGTATATTGATATTGGCTGTTTTATCTCAAATTATAGAATAGATTTAGTGTTTGATACCACAAACATTTCCATTTCTATTACTTCTTCTATGTTTCTAATAAAGCTTCACAACATTAAAAACAAGACTGCAGTTACATAAACAACATTTTTATATTTATGTTTTCAAACACATCAGAATGGAAGAAATAAGCAACAAATATTCAAATTACTAGATTAATAATCCTGTTAAATATGCAGTTGAAACGCTGATCGGGCTGATTTGTGAGTGACGTGTCTCACTGATACAGATACTTATATGATTTAAATACTGTGTATACGCTGATATGTTTTATATCCGGCTACTTGTGTACAAAATGTCAGTCTATTATCATCTTTAGTGACGAGGAGTCGGCTCCTCAAGTTGTTAAAGAACAATGAGAAGATTCGGTAAGTCCGTCTCTCTTTAACAGTTTAACTCAGAGGAAGTACACAAATAAACAAGCACTTAAAGTCATTTGGGGATTATGATTCTTTAAACCAGCAGGGAAAAGACCATCTGCTCCTGGTTAGAGCAGTGGGGGGGTCGGGGGGGTCAGGTATGAAGAGAGGGAGTTTGTGCTTCAGTGACGGTGATCTGAGGAGGTCTGAAGCTGAAGCTTAACTCAGGAAATCTCATTATGATCACAGTGTAATTGGAAAATTGAAAGATTGGCTGCTTAGTTACCGACTCTAATGTGACTTTTAGATCATGAGCGGCAGCAAACATTTAACAGCAGCTTATTATTAGATTACTATTTAACACCCTGAACTGTATTTACATGCAGCTGACACAATGTGAGATGTCTACAGTTAAAGAAAGAAGAAAAGGAAAAGGCCTCTATGAGTCTTTATTAGTGGCCATTTCTAATCAAATCAGTTCCAGTTTCAGTTCCAGCAACAGCTGATGCAAAAGTCAGATGGCCCGAGGACGTCAATATGCTCGCACATCCCACGCATGCAGCACCCGAAAGACTGCAGCTGCCAACGAGCGGAACAGGACCAGCTTTTACTAAGAACAAGACATGAACATTTAAAAGGTGGAACAAATGATAAAAGCTCAAAATAAATTTGCTCAACCCTGAACAGTCCATCACATGTTACTGGACAGACTGGGAGAACTGGGTGGGATGTTCAGGACCGGGCCAACCCAAAATGTATCTTTGGTGTCCCAAACCAGTTTAAACAAAGCTTGAACAAAGAACACAAGTTTATTTGCCAGAGTCAGACACAAAGAGACAATCAGACGCGGCGCATACGAAACACAATGCAAAGATTTAAGACTCCAGCCGACTGAAACTATTCATCGATTATCAACACATATTGATTAATTTTCTGTTGATCAACTAATCAATGAATCGACACCAAGCCAAAGTATCTGCAGGAATGGGACTTTGAGTTGATTGTTATACATGTATGTGAACACGTGGAGTTCCTCAAGGCTCCATCCTCGGGCCTCTTCTGTTCAGATCATAGAAAACACCAACATGTCGAACATATCACTAGGCTTCAGTCCCTACAATCACTTTTATTCCATATTAGCTCATTTTTAACGTTGAATCATTTTGTCAAGACAATCGATTAATCGCTGAAGTCTTTTAAGGGAAAAAAACATGTTCTGGCTCCGAATTCTCAGATGTAAAATATTAAAATATATATATTTCTTTTCTTTTCATCTGTCAGAGTAAACTGAATATCTTTGTTTCATACACCAAACGATTGATGGATGAATTGAGAAGATAATCACATTAATCTACATATCATGAAAATAATTGTTGGTTCAGCCCTAAGTCTCTCCCGATGGAGGCCAGCCTGCATGGCAGCTCGGTCGCCACTATATAAGTGAAGACCATTCACCATAGTTATCTTCAACTTATTCTATTTAAATCCTATTTTTATGTGTTTTTTTTCATTGTATAATATCTCATCTTTTTATGTCTTCTGTTAAGCAAACTAACTCATGCTGTTTGTCCAAACTGTTTCCAAAGATATCAAATCTTTTGGGCTAAAATTTGGAGAAATGATGCACATATTTCATTTTTTGAGTTTTGGGTTTTAAGAAAAATGAATTGGAAATAAAAAAAAAAAAAGCAACACTTGCGGTGACACCTGCCTGCTTTCTCTGCTGTCACGTGAACAAGCACAGAAGGCAAGATGAGGCGGGGGTTCATGCAGGTGTGTTTTACCTGGTCTGTGGCGGGTTTGTGCGTGGTCATGTGGCGCTCCAGCTGTGTGCGGTGGCTGAAGGCGTCGGCGCACAGCGGGCAGGCGAAGATCTCCTCGTTCTTCTCGTGTCGATATTTGATGTGTTCCTTCAGAGACGTCAGACGTTTGTAGCCGCGGTCGCAGTACGGACAGGTGAGCAGCTGGGCGAAGTCGTCCGGAGCACCTGACATCAGGTCTGCAGCCGGAGACACAGAGGTCAAAGGTCGGCTCGTGGAGGAACAGGAAGTACTTATTGGTGTGTTTAGCTGCTGCTGTCTAACCTTTACGGTAACAAAAAAGAACTCCAACAAAGAAGTCAGTTAACAGACGTCGAGCTCGTTGGTTTGTCTGATCTTTTTTTGACCCTCGCAGCCTTCATGTACTATATTATGTATTTAAGGAGATTAATAACAATCTTTGATTGATTCAACTCAAAAGAAGACCCATTTCTTGGTTATTTTATCCCAATTTATACAAATTAAAACTGTCCTTTCCTTTACATTGCTGCTGTTTTGTGTTTAAAACATTTAAACACATTCTTCACTTTCATTGATGAGTTTATGAACTCATTTGTGATCGTGTGATATTTTTAGTCTTGCTCATTTTATTTATACATATATTCTTACTTATTTGACTAAATGGTGACACGTCTTTAAGTCTGCGATGTGGTTTTTTGGAGTTCAGGATGAGGTGGTTGGAGGTCTTTGACTCCTCCTCTTACCGTGTTCACTCTCCTCCTGACCGATGGCCTCGGGCGTGCCCAGTCGTGTCACCTCCTCTGGGGCTTCTGGGTAAATTATGGCAGTGTCGCTGCGCTGCAGGTACTCAGCGATAGTTGCTGGGTGACCGTCGTCCTCTTCCAGCTTACGTTTCAGAAAGTACTCGTCCAGCTCAGAGACGCCTTCCAGTCGCTTCACTGATGACAGGAAACAACCAGGTGATGAGTTCAGGGTCACGAGACTTTGTAAACGGCAACACTTAGTTTTGTTAGCGTTTAAATAAAGGAGGGCCCTGTACAAACAGTGAACCAGAGAGGATCCAGAATGGAGCCTTGTGGGACACCTTTACAAGAAACTACTTGTTTGCTTCTTTTCTGTAACATCATTCTGCTTTAGTTTCCACTTTGCTTAAAGCTTAAAATCAAAATGAAGAGATAAGTAAAGAAATATATTTCAGGTAGGAAAAGAAACATAAAAACACTCAAGGTCATTATTAAGTATTGATCCCACCTGAGCCGTTAGGGGTTTCCTCCGGGCCGAGAGCTTCATACTCGTCCCTCCTGTCATCTGTGAAATAAAATGACAGAAAACAGACATTTATTCATCCTCCTCCCGCCTCCTCCTCATCCTCCTCCTCCCCCCTCCTCCTCAGCTGTGTCTGACAGAGGTTTTTGAATGATCACAGGTCTGAGTGCTGCAGAGGGTCAGCTGGACTCTTGACAGAATCACAATCTGAAGGTATTTTCCACATAATGAGTGAAACCACAACTGTGGTCTATTGTGTTTGTTCCTCCTGGGCCTCCTCATGTGACTCCTCAACAGGAGTCACAAGTATCATAAGCTTCATTCAGCCCTTCAAAGGAGGGACACACCTCCTCCACCTCCTCCCCCACATCAACAGAGAAGGGAGGGAGGAGGAGTACTGCCTCCCATAAGAGGATCTGCGGGTTCATTTTATTTAAACTGAAATGAAGTTCTATTCTCACACTGATCTGAAGATTCTGAAGATGAAGTTAACCGAGATCATCTTCAGTCACATGATGCGTTCAGGGATCTGATTGGACCGTTGACCTTCTTCACCTGAAGGTCCATCAGGACACTCTGTTTGTGGTTTCTCTGAGTTGACGGCTGTTTCTTCTTCTTCTGTTTCTTCTTCTTCTGCATGGATGTATTATAATACCTGGATACCGAACCCAAAGATGACACCTACTGAGTCCAATAAGAAACACTCGCTCGGCCTGCAGACTTTACATTCTGATCATGTCACAGATCTTTAAATCTCTTTTCTTGGCTCGAGGAACGTTTTACAAACATAAAACCTCCACGGATCAGAGAGAGTCATTTTTACAGACGTCTCTTTGTCATGGAGGTCTATGGGGAGCTGGCCACAGGGAAACATGGGAAGGAAGGCTGAGCTGCGTGTCCAGGTCTTATTATACATTCATCTTCTTCTTCCTCTGTCTATCTGATGTTACTTCACTTCTTTATCTTTGTCTTTTTTCTCTCCATTTTTCTTCTAAACCTCCTTTATTCCTTTTCCTTCTCTTGTTCTTCCATTTTCTTTGTTTATTTCCTCCTCTTTCATATTAACTACGTGTTATTGTTTCTTTCTTCCATCATTCCTTCTTTCCTTTCTTCATGTTTATTTCTCTCCTCCTATTTACTTCTTTTCTTTCTCAGTCTTTCTTCCTTCTTCCATCATTTTCTTCCTTGTGTCTTTCTCCTTTACTTCCATCCATTCATACCGCTTTTCTCTCTACTGTCCTTCCCTCAACCATCCTTTCATCTGGTGCATGCTCCTCTTTGCTTTCTATGTGAACTCCCCTCTCCTCCTCTCCTCCCCTCTCCTCCCCTCTCTGATGGACCGGTGGTGGTCCTCAGACTGGTTGTGGTTGTGATGGTCGTAGCTCCTCTCCTCCCCTCTCCTCCTCCTCTCCTCCCCTCTCCTCCTCCTCCTCCTCCTCCTCCTCTCTCCTCCCCTCTCCTCCTCTCCTCCCCTCTCCTCCCCTCTCCGATGGACCGGTGCTGGTCCTCAGACTGGTTGTGCTTGTGATGGTCGTAGCTCCTCTCCTCCCCTCTCCTCCTCCTCTCCTCCTCCTCCTCTCTCCTCCCCTCTCCTCCCCTCTCTGATGGACCGGTGGTGGTTCTCAGACTGGTTGTGGTTGTGATGGTCGTAGCTGCTCTCCTCCCCTCTCCTCCTGCTCCTCCTCCTCCTCTCTCCTCCCCTCTCCTCCTCTCCTCCCCTCTCCTCCCCTCTCTGATGGACCGGTGGTGGTCCTCAGACTGGTTGTGGTTGTGATGGTCGTAGCTCCTCTCCTCCCCTCTCCTCCTCCTCTCCTCCTCCTCTCCTCCCCTCTCCTCCTCCTCCTCCTCCTCCTCCTCCTCTCTCCTCCCCTCTCCTCCTCTCCTCCCCTCTCCTCCCCTCTCCGATGGACCAGTGCTGGTCCTCAGACTGGTTGTGCTTGTGATGGTCGTAGCTCCTCTCCTCCCCTCTCCTCCTCCTCTCCTCCTCCTCCTCCTCCTCTCTCCTCCCCTCTCCTCCCCTCTCTGATGGACCGGTGGTGGTTCTCAGACTGGTTGTGGTTGTGATGGTCGTAGCTGCTCTCCTCCCCTCTCCTCCTGCTCCTCCTCCTCCTCTCTCCTCCCCTCTCCTCCTCTCCTCCCCTCTCCTCCCCTCTCTGATGGACCGGTGGTGGTCCTCAGACTGGTTGTGGTTGTGATGGTCGTAGCTCCTCTCCTCCCCTCTCCTCCTCCTCTCCTCTTCCTCTCCTCCCCTCTCCTCCTCCTCCTCTCCTCCCCTCTCCTCCCCTCTCTGATGGACCGATGGTGGTCCTCAGACTGGTTGTGGTTGTGATGGTCGTAGCTCCTCTCCTCCCCTCTCCTCCTCCTCTCCTCTTCCTCTCCTCCCCTCTCCTCCTCCTCCTCCTCCTCTCTCCTCCCCTCTCCTCCTCTCCTCCCCTCTCCTCCCCTCTCTGATGGACCGATGGTGGTCCTCAGACTGGTTGTGGTTGTGATGGTCGTAGCTCCTCTCCTCCCCTCTCCTCCCCTCTCCTCCTCCTCTCTTCCTCCTCCTCTCCTCCCCTCTCTGATGAACCGGTGGTGGTCCTCAGACTGGTTGTGGTTGTGATGGTCGTAGCTCCTCTCCTCCCCTCTCCTCCCCTCTCCTCCTCCTCTCTTCCTCCTCCTCTCCTCCCCTCTCTGATGAACCGGTGGTGGTCCTCAGACTGGTTGTGGTTGTGATGGTCGTGGCTGCTCTCCTCTCCCTCTCTGATGGACCGGTGGTGGTCCTCAGACTGGTTGTGGTTGTGATGGTCGTAGCTGCTCTCCTCCCCTCTCCTCCCCTCTCCTCCTCCTCTCCTCCTCCTCTCCTCCCCTCTCCTCCTCCTCCTCCTCTCTCCTCCCCTCTCCTCCTCTCCTCCCCTCTCTGATGGACCGGTGGTGGTCCTCAGACTGGTTGTGGTTGTGATGGTCGTAGCTCCTCTCCTCCCCTCTCCTCCTCCTCTCTTCCTCCTCCTCTCCTCCCCTCTCTGATGGACCGGTGGTGGTCCTCAGACTGGTTGCGGTTGTGATGGTCACAGCTTCTCTTCTCAGTGAGTCGGTTTCTTCACCTTGAGGTGTCGTTTGTACTTTGGACGTGGAGACGCCATCTGTCTCTCAGGAGGGAAAACCTTGTACAGACGCATTCCTTCTGAAGGACTTACGAGTTATTTAACGACACATGTAGTTCACTTTCCTGGTTCTGGTTTGTCCTCCTCAGATTCTGTTAACTCCTGTTTCTTTCTATGTTTCATCATTTTAACGTCATCACTCTAAAAGCAGCTTTAAAACAACACAAGTGTAACTTTAAATAACAAAAAGTGAAAGTTTGTTTTATTAAAAGTTTTGATAAAAGTTTTTTTATCTGATTCTTTTGGACTCAAGAAGAGAAAAGAGAGAGAGATTTTCTGCAGTCCATTGAGTTTCAAGTGATATGATCCAAAGCTCCACAACAGCATCATGTGAGACATGTGGGGACTCACCAGTGCCATTCAGGTATCCATTGGTGTCGTCTCCGAGTCTCCAGCAGTGATGGCGGTTCTGGAGTCCCTCCCGGCCCTCTGAGCCCTCCTGGTCCCGGTAGGACAGCAGGGCGTGGGCGACCCTGGGCGACGCCTCCAGAGCAGGCACACTGGCCGGGCTTCCCATCTCCTCATCCTCCCCTCCTCCTCCAGCGAGGCCGTTGTCCTCAGAGGCCGGTGTCCTGTCGTCCTCCTCTGTCTCTGAACCTGTCTCCACCACATTCTCGTAGTTCAACACTGCAACACAAACACAACACCAGCAGGCATGTTAGGTTTCAACAACAACAGACCAAGAGCAAGACCAGGAGGAGGAGGAGGAGAGGGGCACATTCCTGGACTGGGAGGCTTTTTCTGTCAGACTCTCAGGGGACTGAAGACTGTAAATGTTCCATGACTGAACATAAACCTGGTTCAAACGGGGGACATAGACTATAAACTCAGATCCTTTACTTACCTAAAAGTACTAATACCACACTGTAGAAATACTTTGTTAGCAGCCAGTTAGCTTAGCTTAGCATAGCAGCTATCCTGGCTCTGTGTTGCTAACATACTTATTAGAGTAATGATACCACAGTGTAAAAATACTTAATTACAAGTAAAAGCATTGAAAGTATTACTGAGTATTCACTGAGGACACAAAGTCATTGATAATCTAACCAATAACCACTAACCAATAACCAGCTGACACCTCTAATCTTCTTTACAAATGTACTAGTTGTATATATTGTACTGTTGGATTAGTACTACTAACAGTACTAATACTAACTGGTAACTAGTAGTACTACTTTTCTCTCCAGGAAACCAGAGACGACAAAAAGCTTCAGAACAGGAAGTGATGGACCTGATGAGAGACAGAACTGGCCTGTGGTAAACCTGCTTCAGAGAGGGATGGAGGTAAAGTGTGTGTGTGTGTGTGTGTGTGTGGGGGGGGGGGGGGGGGCATGACATCATGGGAACCAGCTCGCAGGGCCTGAGGTCGGCCAGAAAAGGGAACAATTTTCAGCTTCATTTTCACTTCAGTGTATCCTAATAAAGCAATGTTTCCACAGGCTCTCATGCGTCTTATCTGCGGAGGCGTGAAGCTCAGCTTTTTCTCCTCCAGGGATTTTATCTGTTGCCAGTTTCCAAACTGTAAACCTTTACATCCGAGCGGCCGCAGGTTCCCAGGGAAGAGAAAATAAAATACAGCGTCTGGGGTTTGTTCCTTCCCCTCCGGTTGCTGGAGATTAGTCGGTCGTATCTGCTCATAATATGATCTTTGTCTGCTGCGAGCGGCGGCACTCGCCTCCCGGACAACTGCGCAACAGGTGCAAATTAAAAAGGGGATCCACGGTGGGCCGGGCCGAAATCTGCTGACCTGGGCTGAATACCAAGAGCAGGGGCGGGGGAGGAGGGCGTGGGACAAAACCGGCTTTAATAAGAGGTGTGACCAGCAGGATTTAGGGGGAGTTCAGAGCGGGTAATGCCCTCTGTGATCAACACCAGAAAAGAAAGAGGAAGAAAAGAACGAGCTGGAAAGTGAGACGTGAATGCTCGTTGTGTGGTCTAAGGTATATGTTGGGATATAATATGATCTCACTCAAGACCCGAGCCCCCACCGAGCCCCCCACCCCCCCGACACACACACACACCCACTACTATTGTGCCTTTTGCCTTTTGGCTGAAAGCATTTGTGACCAGCAGCAGCAGCAGAAGAAATATTCACTTCACTGCAGTTTGTTCATCAAATACAAGCCAGTTAATAAAATATAGTAATAATCATAATAATAATAATAATAATATTTCCTGGTCTTCCTTCCCCAACATAAACTGTAAAAAACATTTATAAATGCTACAAATGAACGATCAGTAATTTGTTCATTTCAATGTTCGTAAGAAGAAATCAGCCGTAAAGTGTTCAGGTTTACTGACACAGGAAGTGAAACGTGTTATTAACAGTTAAAAAACGTTTCCATCAGCTGACGAACACATTCTGTTCTTTTCCTGTATCTTCAGGACGACTTCTGCTCTCACAGCAGGAAACATTCCACCTTAAAACGGTGCGGGGGTGAGATTATTGGTTTAATGCAGCAGGTTGTGGCAGTGTGTGTATCTCTGCGCTGTGATTGGTCGGTCGGCGTGTCGGTGGGCAGCGGGACACAGAGGGGCAGTGACCCCCCAAACAAAAGCCATTCACGGAGCTGTTTGCCTGCCGGGTCACATGACTCTGGCAGAGTGGCAGATGTCACCGGGGGCAACGCAGCCGGCTCATCTGAAAACACTGTCCGCCATTTTGTACCTACACACACACACACACACACACACACACACACACACACACCTTCAGTACTATAACATGTTGGATCTGATCTCACAGAGCTGCTATTGTCTGACTCTTTGTGTCCATTCAGGGAGTCCAGGACAAAGCAGCGACGACACATCGCAGGGCATTACCCCCCCAAACCCTCCTCCCCCTCCTCCCCTCTAACCAGGGCGTTTTACAAAGACACATTAATCTCCCCCTCCTCCCCCTCCTCACAGTTTCGTCATCCTCTCCTCCTCCGCTCAAACATTTTCTCTCTGGACGGAAGAACACGCTCGTTTTTTTAATGCAAACAAAGTCCTCCAGCTGTTTCTGAGGGGGGACAGACCAGACCAGACCAGACCAGACCAGAATGAACACTGGGCCATGTGTCCTGACTGTGTGCAGGTGCTGCAGACAGACAGACAGGCAGACAGACAGACAGGCAGGCAGACAGACAGATAGACAGGCAGGCAGACAGACAGACAGATAGGCAGACAGACAGACAGGCAGGCAGACAGAAAGGCAGACAGACAGACAGACAGACAGGCAGGCAGACAGGCAGACAGGCAGACAGACTTCAGGACGTCTTCAAATGTTCCTAATAAAACACGTCAACACGTCTCCTCCAATCAGCTCACGTTCTCTGACACCGCCACCAAACGCTAGTTTTCAAACAATCTGCCAGTTTTGTCGTTGTATCATTTAAATCATTAAAATAAGAGTTTGTTCCTGTTCGAGCTGCGTCCACTCCTCACTTAAGATATCGAATCTACACGTTTGTCTGAGTTGTTTCCACGACAACCAGAAGATGTTTTTAACTGTCCGATTTGAATCATTTTGAAACTTACATTATCCAGA